>NC_092621.1:47357500-47659166 GCF_047663525.1 Anas platyrhynchos | reverse complement strand
TGTTTCTCTTTTAAAACCTATTTAGAATTTTAAATATTTCCTTTTTGTTATTAAATTGTTCCTTTTTGAAATACTGCTATAATTTCTCATATGATGTATACATGCTTTAGAACAGACTAACTCTATCAATGCTTTTGTGCTGACTTTTCTTTAACCTTAGTTACTGACATGCCTGTTCTTTTAAATAAGAAGAGTTTGAGTGTACCCTGTCACTAACTCCAAAGTGATCAAAGCATGTCTTGGGATTGTGGAGAAATTGTAAAAACCTAACAAAAGAGTCATCCTCATAAATGAAAGTAAGGAACATAATTTAGCTGAAAAATGCTGAGAACATTTTGTGTGAAATATGTTGAAAGTAACAGACATTTCAAATTGTTGTGAGAAATCAAAAGAGGTTTCAGATGCTTTTGAAAGCCCATCAGAAGAGGAGCACAAAAGAATTCAGCTCACATGCATTCTATTTTAAACCTGGTGAAATAATATTCAGATTTCTTTCTATATACATAAACTCACAGTTAACATGCTAATTCAAATACAGGCTTATATATAGAGTATATCATGAAAACACAGAAAAAAAAAAAAAAGATTATCTGATATAATACTATTAAAATGCAGAAAGCAGTCAACCAGATTTACTGAGTAAAATCCTGGCTCCATTTCAAACTTGGGAGTTTTGCCAAAATTTTAATAGAGCCTGGATTTCACTATTTGCATTCTATGATAGGAAAAAAAAAAAAAAAGAAAGAAAAAGAAAAAAAAAGATTAAATACAAAGAATGGAGGGAAAAAATGTACTTATATTCAGCATATATATATTCATAAAGCTATGTATTTCATGTATAATGATAACTATCAAATTTTGTCAATGTTATTTAATACTTTTAATGAAGCTTTAAATTTATGCTTATTTTATAGATGGGAAAATCAAGGTACGCTAAGATCATTGATTTTCTATAGCAACAGTTTTTTTTCAAATGTGGTTTGAGAGTCTAGAGACTGAATAAAGATTAATATTGAAAGAAAATAGAACAGAAATTCTGATAACAGCCTGTTTTGTTCAAGAATGACATGAACACATGAATAGAAGTGTCTGTGTCAGTAATTTTTATCTTCATGGATGCATATTTGTGCTTGAGGACAGTGCTTTTGAGTCTTGGAAATATAGTTATTTAAATAATCTGCCTATTATAAGACTGTTCTTTTTAATACAGGTAAATTGCCCATGTCTCTCTGGGTGACTCATGCGGTGGCTACTAGCTGCAAAATGATGTAAGCATGAGCCAGAACACTTTAATTTTCTTCCTAGATACAGTTATTTCAATTTTTTATTTCTCCAACTTTTTTTTTTTTTTTTTTTCTGCTATTGTTTTGACTGTGTGCCATTATCCTTTAAAAATAAAGAGAGACTGATTTATTTGCATTCACAATGATTCAGTAATCCATAAAAGAAGTGGTTTAGTCTTTGGCAAAGAAAATAATTTAAGTTCCTGGAATTATTCCAGTTTCCTTTAGCCCTGACAGTTGTTAATGAGCTGGGAAGTAAGATGAAGAAAAATAGACCACATCCACTGTCTTGTCAAGACAGGAGACTAAAGAGATGGAAGAACTGGTATCTATATGCAATGACCATACAGCAGAAAAATGAGATGCCAATTCCAGTCTGCCAGCCTCTGAAGCAATGGGAATACAGGCACTAGAGTAGATATTCTAGAAAGGGAATGTGTTGGTGTGAGTGACCTGTTTGATCTTTCCTTGTTGGAAACCCTGGAGACCAATACTGTGTGTTTTCTCCTTGGTAGAGTCAGATGGTGTTCTCATTATCATTTCTTGCCTTTGTTCTGCCTTTTAGTAGGCATTTCAAGTGCAGAATTAGCACACAACAACACTCAATCCATCTGTTTAAAGATAGCACTGTCTCTCATAGTTTTCTTCTTGCAGCTTAGCATTCCACCGTAAGTATAAATCTCACGATTCTGTTCATATCTTTTCAAGAGCATGACAAAAAGGTAGATGCCAACACTGAAATAATCTTTACAGAGCTTTACAAAGATGATTGCTTTTTACTGACAAGACTGAGGACAATTATAAAATGGCCAGTGACATGAAATTCCCAGCTCTGACTCACAGTCTGTCTTGAGAGTTTGGTGAAGAGACACCAGATTGCTGCAGCCTGCCCTTGTTTTACCTGGTGTCTATGGCAGTGCACTGCAAGGTGCTCATGAGACTTGATCTGCATCCCTGCTTGCATGGTGACTTGACTTGGCTGCTGTGTGATCTGTTGCTGTTAAACCAATTCTCCCAGCTGGAGGACAACCTTTGCATGGAGTTGCCTTCTTTCAGTAGAGGATCATCAGGTTTAATGATGCATTGTTGTTAGACTGGGTCTCTATTGCACTGAGTATCAACACAACCTGGAAACAAAAAAAAAACGAAGGTCAGCTGGAAAGTTAGTGGTGTTTCTCAAGTGGAGCATGGAGCAATAATGAGCATATATGCAGCATGTTCGTGATCTTAGGCAGAATTAAGAAGTAAACACACACACACAGAAGTTATTATATTCTAAAAGTCTTTACAGTAAATGTGATTAATTAATTATTATCATGCAAGGAAATGCCAAGCTCAGAAGTCTGTTTGAAAAATTATTTTATCTTATGTTTACATTTATGAGAAAGTCTTGCTAGTTGTAATTGTACCTCAGAGGGAAAATTATTTCACATGCTCCATCCTTTAGTTATATGGAAAAATCTGAATAGAAGTAAAAATTGCGTATTAAACAAGCCTGGTTCCAGACTAACGAAGACTCATAGTATCATGAATAAATAGATGGAATTGTTAACTTTTCATTTCTATTTATTTATTTTTTTCATCTCTTCCACTTACGTGTACTTAGTAAATGTCTGTGTCTTATAAGTTCAGACACAGTGGAACTTGGAAAGTAAAACAGAGACCACTGCTCTCTATAAAAATAGCATATGGTTTTTGTGAGGTTTGGGATTTTCATGCTCATAAAGCACAAATTATGGAAAAGGGTGCTGAAGAATTAGAAGAAAAAAGATAGAAAAAAGTGAGGGATGCAGACAATATTGTACTAATAACATACCATCCTGAGTCTCTGGATGCAGAAAAAGACTTTGTTGAGCAGTTACTTCCACACAACTGTTCTTCTTCTTTCTCCTATGCTGATTCAGCATGCAAAGTTAATTCTTCAAAATCAGTCATGTTCATACAAGGAAATGCAGTGTCACTTCCAAAAGAGTGTGGCAGTGACATTCAGCAACAAATCCCTCTGCAAGTATTGCAGCCTTGCGAGCAAATAAACCCCAGAGGAGAAAAGTAAGAGTATGGAGAAGGTGATGGCACTGCAGCTCTGCCAGAAAGCAGAGCTGGTCTTGGAGCGAAGGTGTAAAGAGATCCAGTGGCTGTCAGATGACATTGGGAAAGTTCATTCAGGAATAGCAGTTTTAACAGGAAGCATAATTAAACACTGAGAAAATTAAATGTATGAGAAATCACACATTACTTGGAGACATGAAAAACACAGCTCATTACAGGATTAGATACAGGACTTGCTAGGTGAAGCCTGTGGCCTGCTTTATGCAGTGAGTCAGATTAACTGGTAATTAAATATTTCTGATCTGAGTGTATGAGCAACTGTGGTGTAGCTATTCACATAAAAACATAAAACACAGAGGAAAACACAGGCACAGTGGGGTCTGCATAAGAATGTTTGCTAAAAATATGCAAATAACAGAACTGAGCTATTTCTACGTGTGCTGTCTGGCTCTGACATGCATCTGGGAGCCTCAGAAAGAGCTACAAACTAAGTGTAGGCTACATAGGGGGCTGAAAGAGTCCAAAGGCACTATGGAATTCCTACAATTCCTTTTGGTTCATAGATGAGAGCACTGAGCACTATAATATCTCCCACCCTGACCATCATGGAGATGACTTTCTGTCACTGTGAGCCAGGGAAGAGGGTTTCATAGGCAGAACACTGGCCACTGTAGTTTGGGAACAGTTCCAGGACAAATGCGTTTGGATTAGTGAGGAGGCCTGGAAAACCTGGCTTTCAAAAGAAAATTTGAATTAGATGGAGACTGGAAAACCAGCCTTTAAATGGAAACAGGACCATGGTGGAGTTATTACCATGAATCCATAAATTTTAATTTGAGCTTTTTAAATTACATAGTTCCACTTCATATCAAATCCCTGTCTCAAACTGACAACATCTGTTCAGAATGAACAATTACATAGGGAGATCTGGAGGATTTTTAATTTAAGATGGGGATGGCTGGGAACAGGAAGGTGAAAGCCTTGTGTGGAGGATGTTTTGTTCCATGATCATTTTCTACAGGGCGTCGAGAGAGATGGGAGCCTAACATAATCCCACTTAATTCCTAAGAATTCTTCTTTTGATTTGTCACGCCTCCAGACAGGGCAAGGTCCGATGTTCTTCTTGTTAAACAACTGGAGATCAGGACTGTTATCTGAAAGGAGGCAGCAGTGTGTGTGCATGTGCCTATGCTCACACATCCTTTCTCTTATTTCCTGATTCATGGGTTAAATGTGAATGTAAGAACTGTTGTGAACAGAAGTAGAAAGAGAGCTAAATACAGCTTACTACTAGTGATGCATCAGAAATATATCTGGAATTTAGCAGTCTGTCACACATTTCAAGGATTAAAGTGAATTTCAAAATTGCAGGTGACAGGTAATCACCTAATTTCAAAATTACAGGTGACAGCTCACACCAGGTTTGTCGATGTTAAATCAATCTGACATCCTCTGCTGCTACTGAGTCCTGCAACACCACAATCAATGGGAGTTTGACCAGTGCTGTTATTGTCAGAACTCTGGAATTTTAGACCTGTGACAACAACAAATATGTAGTAACTGTATCTTTATTGGCAGCTGGTCTAAATATATGGTAATATAATGCGTATCAGAATTTGGAAACCAGTATGTGTCTATATTTTTAAGACAAGTGAACATTTACCTTGATGTTTTCAGAGATAACATATAGAATCCAATCCCTGTAAATATAAGTCAGTGCAAAGTAACAACATAGAAAATATTACTTTCTCAGGAACTGAAAATGCATGGTAATTGCAACCAGTGTGCCAAATGGGCTGGTCAAATCCTCACAGATCCTTCAAGTCCTCACAGAACTGGGGGAAAAATATAACAAAGTGTGAACACAAAGTAAGGTATCTTTGGTACAAAACTATTTATTTAGGAATATTGTCTAAGGTCTCTTTTCTGAAAAAGAATTAAATACTGAGTGACAATTTCCAAAACTTATTTAATTTACTGTCTGGTCTGTTCACTCCTAGTGAATTTTCACAAGGTGCTGTTTCCTCTGGATCAGTGACCATTTAAAACTCAATGTATTCATATTTCTAGCTCTGAACATATTTGTATTTGGATTTTGTTTCACTCAAGACTTTTTCTGTTTGAGACCCCTTGTAATGTCAGAGCAAACCATACATTTGCATAGATGTGAATATGCAAATGAAGGCATCATCTAGTGTTTTTTACTACTAAGTAAATTGTGAGTACCTTCTGTTCCAAGGAATCTCACATTATGGAAATGGTAAATCAACTTCCAATCTCTCTAATCTGGTTTTCTTCTTCCCCTTTTCTTTCTTTTATTTCTCTCTCTCACTTTTTAACCTTCTGTACAAGTGGTTTGTAGATTCAGACAGTCGACAAGGAGTCTGAGCAACGGCGCAACAAAAGACAAGATACAGTAAGGAGCATTTAGCAATGAATAGTGCCACAGCAAGGGGCAGTAACATGGCCTAGGGTGTTGACAGATCAAAAGAGTAGAACCTATGATGAGACATAGGCAAGAGAGTGACTCTTACAATAAATAACCTCTTAAAAATCACCTGTTAATGTGGTGTTTTGAGTGGCTGTCCAACATTTTGGAAGCTTTCCAGCTCATCAAAAGCATTGTTGTTTAGTATTGGTAGTGTAAAGCATATATTTCTTGGAGGACTCAGTCTACTTCAGGGACAAAAGCTTGACAGAGTTAAGTACCTTCTAGTGAAGAGGCACCACTGCCAAATTTTAAAAGATTTGGTATTACCTGTTCAAACCTTTGTTGAATCTCATTGGAGAAACAAATTATCTTTTTCATGTCCCTCCCCATCCAATTCCTTTTTTTCCTCTCTCTACACTTTACTTTTTACGTTTGTGTGTGCATGTTTTATTTTAATTTGTTGTTTTCTCTTTGTGCTTTTATGCCAAAATGTTAGACCCATACATATGGAACTGGCTGAATCCGTAGTTTGAACTAGGAGGGCTGGAGTTTAGAGTGATGTGACACAAACAAAATTGCTGTATAAAGTTATGACATAGAATTGGCATTATTTCACTATACTGAATTTATATATATTTATAATTCAAACTCTTCACTACTTGACAAGGAAGCTGTAGTTATTGGAAATTCCAATTTTTGACTCTTTGGTCCTTTTTTATTTTTCCTCTGATTAATAAATGTAGTAATTAAAGAGAGAGTTGGAGAATCCCCATTTAAATTATTACCCACACTTTAGTTATCTAAGTTAAACAAAACACAATTTGCTGCTCCTTCAAATCAGACTAATTACCTCTAGGAGAACTAAATTAGTCTTTATGTTGGCTGTATTAAAGATTCTTCTTAACTGGCAGGAGCATAAGCTCATTATATCCCTCAGAATTCATAAGAAATAAAGAATTAAGACCTTTAAATACAGTTCAAAAACTATAAATAAAACTAACTACTTAGAAAGAAAGATAAAAAAATAAAGAAGAAAGAAAGAAAAAATATATTTTTGATAACATCAAAAAATCAAAAACAAAAGCCTTAGAGAAGTTATGGTTTTTATGCTCTTATACTTCAACATTTTGTCTTTTTGTTCATAAAAAAGGGGATTTTTTTCTACCAAAATTGCAAATAATATTTAAATATTTTAAAATAATCTAATTTTAAAATAGGCTTTTTTTTTTTTTTTTTTTTTTTTTTTGTCATTTAATTTAAAAAATGGCATCTGATGAATGGCTGCATATCTTTTGTTTGTGTGTTCAGATAAGCAGGAGCTCTGAATTACATCTCTCCTATTGCCAGGACAAGAGGAGGATCCATTCCACATTGACTCTTTGTTGTTTATTGAAGTGCAGACTTTTTGTCTGGGTCAAGATGAACTAGAAAATTGTTTTCTGTTTTTCCTAACCATGTATTTAACATTTTTTTTTTTAGTATTTTTTCTCAAATTTAAATAAAAAAATAATTTGAATAAGCCAACAGGCCCAACACGTATTTGGAATAGCAAGATAAACAGATGGACATGTAAACAAATTTGCAGACAGACTAGCTGCAGAAGTGTAATTTTCTGGAGGGAGGGGGAAGAGAGAAGGAGGAGATTGCTTTAGTTGAGAAAACCATTTTCATTGAGAAATATTTTCTTGAAAAAATAGGCTACCTCTAACTAGAACCATAACTTCTTGCACCAGGTTTGATGTGAGACCAGAATTTGTAATGGAAATGAGCTGATATATAATATTAGCTAGTCATGTAATAAAAGCAATTATTCCACTGTGTTCAAATATGTGCCTTAGCAATACAGATTGGAGGGTTCTCTGTGGAATAAAGATACAGATTTGCCTGGGAAAGCATGAGATAACTCATAAAAGCTGATGTTATCCTCACATATCAACTCAAAAGATTAGTTGTGTATTTTGATAGCTGTTATCATCTGGAAGAACTTTCTCAGATTTTTGTAAAAAATGTTGCTACATGTATGTAGATAGAAACACATTTAAACATGACAGTGTGTTCTATAGTGTTTTCTCAAAGACTAATGGCTGCAACAATGATAATCATGAGGCCAAATTTTACATAGTATTTAAGGGGACGTTAATTGATAGGAAACCATCCATCCGTCTTTCAAAATTAAAGTTGATACTGTGGGAATAGAAATATTGTTTTTGCAGAGTTGCATTGTTTAAAGGTAAGGAATGTTGTATTGAGATATGCTTAGAGTGATAAGAAAGCTTAGCAGGTGACCTTGTAAAATGCAGACAGACTCCTTAGAACAATTAGGTGAAAATCACAGGTGTTAAGTCAAGCCAGATAAGTGAAGAACCATTACTACTTCAAGCAGTAAAAAAGTCAAAAGAAATTTGAAATTTAACAGGCCAGCAACTGAAGGCCATGCATTGTCTGTGAAGCATCAGGTAGATTGTGAACCTGGATTACCCACTCAGTGGGGAAACAGGGGAGGGTCTTGCCATCCAAAAGTATATAAACTGTGTTTTGGAACTAGTAGGTGCGCACTCCTGCTTGTGGGGCACCCACCATTGCAATCGCGATTAAATTACTGCTTCACTGAGATCCTCTCCTGAGCCCAAGTTATTGGCTATGGAGTGTTTCTCACAATTTGGGGGCTCGTCCAGGACCCAGTCACCTGCTGGGGAGGCCCACTGCCACAGCAGCAGGAAGGCATGCCCCGCTGATTTCAGCGGTCCTGTGCATCGACGGTGGTGGTTCTGCAGAGAGCTGACAGAGGGCCTGAGACTGATTACAGAGGCAGGATCCGTGAAGTAGTGGGGAAAGAAAGAAGGTAGGCACTCCAGGTTTTAAGAATTGATCTGGTAATTCTGTGCACAGACCAAGGTAAGAAATATTAAGTATTGCCTTGGGGGTCAGGTGAGACTCTGTGTAATGTGTGATTGAGATGTAGTTTTGTACCAAGCAAGCGTTGAGTCTTGATCCGTGGTTCTGTAGCTCCATGAGGGGTGTGGCTGGAGATGGACTAAGCGTGAGATAAGGGAGAGAAAAGAAGAGTCTTGGGAAATTTGGTGTATGGGTAAGCCCTTGTACAGTGAAGTGCTTGGCAGCACACCAGGGAAATTTGGTGTATGGTAATATTTGCACGGGGAAGTCCTTGGAACTACACCAGGAAATCTGGTTAACTCATAGGTGTGTGGTACCCCTTGCACGGTGAAGTGCTTGGCAGTACACCCCCATTTTCCAGAATCGGAATGTTAGTGTGTGATACCCTGCAGGAGGGCAATTTCTGTAGCAGCACACTGACAAGAGCTAGGAAAAATAGGAAATATGAGTTCCAGGGGACAGGGAGATATCCCTGGGGGGAGTGCCTACTGGCAGTTCTTCCTGAAGAATGACAAGAAATTGGAAAAATAATCTCAAAATTAGAGATGATAAAAAAAAAAAAGTTAAATATTGTGTATCAGTCTAGACAAAATAAATAATTAAGGAAACAGCAGTATTTTGGCCAAACTACTGGTCTGATGAAAATTCAGGCTTTAAATTTATATGTAAATAATAAGATTCCTTTTTCGGAGAAGGAGCCAAGTTATGCTCCCTATAATCCTAATATTGCACTGGTGGCAGTAGCAGTTGCTCCAGGAAGGGAGACAGGGAAAGCAATTAACACTGTCCCTAAAGAAGGAGCGTACTCTAGGCTCTGGCAAGAATTAAAACAAAGTAGAAGAGATATTGAGAATTTTGCCTTCCCTAATACTAATAGTACTAACACTAACTGTATCCTCTTAAGTGAACTCTCAGCCTAGCTGAACTATTAGACCAGTTCCTAGGACCTAACTTTCACTCCTGGGTGGTGTGAGGTATGTGTGGGAATTATGTCTATAAGTATGTTGTTTACAGGGAAAGAAATGGGAATGATCAGGAGGAGAACTGCTATACAAGAATGGGAAAAAGCTCATCCTCCAGGACCAGGGGTAATACCGACAGGGCAGAAATACCCACTTGCCGATCCTGGCTGGAATAATAATAGTGTGCAAATCAGAAATCATATGAGAGACTTTGGGTCAGAATGAGAAAGTATTCAGGGATGAATCCCAAGGGCTCTTGAAAGTTCGTGTTGTGATTAAAGCCTGGCAAGATACACAGAAAATGCTCCAGGAGGTGGGGGGATGTAGTGAACAGTCACTGGGGGGCCCTCTTGTGGAAGGCCCGGAGGGTGTATGCCAGGGGAGATGAGAAGGAAAAGCAGAGAGTGAAATTACTGGTATTGACAGTGCAGCAGGTAGTGAGGCAGAGTTGGAGAAAGAGGAAGAAAATCTTCAGGGGGAGTGAGGGCCAGGATGGAAAGGAGAAGAAGAGAAATGAAGGAATGGCAGGCAAGGAAGGCTGCCTGTGTTGTGGCCTGAGTCCTAGCAGGGACAGGCTTTGATAAGATGTTTTAAGTGTGGTCAGGCTGGCCTCTTCAAATAGGAATATCCGGGGTGGAAGAAGGAGGAAAGAAGGAAAATGGGATTAATATGGTATACTTAATATGGTATACTCCCCCTCTCCTTCCTCCCCCCCCACACACACACCTTACCATTGAACCCAATACACTGGGGCAGCTAGGTCATTACTGGCCTGTAAAGTATCAGGGATTAAATTAAATAATGAAACTAAAAAGTGATGGAGGTAGAAGGGGCTGGGATAACAGTGCCACTTTGGGAGGATACCAAGCTGAGACTAGGGGATAAAATGATCACTGGGCAATTATTGTATGTACCCAAGGCAGGAACTAACTTGTTGGGAAGGAATTTGATGATGAAATTGGGCATTCAAATAGTAAATTTTTAGACTGGAATAACAGTGTTATTAATGGAGCGCTCTCACGCCTTCAGAGCAAACTTATATTCACCTCTGATTGGAAAGACCCTGAAATGGGAGTGGAAGCAACAATACAGATTGACAGTTTTACCTCGGATTTACAGGGCCACCAATTTATTTGGACAAGTTCTAGAACAGATTTTGGAGCAACTGCTCCTGAGGAGGTATTACTGTTACAAATGTGTGGATGATTTTTATTGTCAAGACAGGAGAAAACAGTTGTGAAGGAAGCTATTCAATTTTCAAGCTATTCAACTTTCTGGGAAAGCAGGGCTTGGGAGTATTGAAAAATAGGAGAAGTCAAGTATTTAAGGCATTTAATGTCTGAAGGAATACGAAGAATAAATCCAGGGAGGATTCAGGGAATTGTTGAAAATTAAGAAAGAACTAAAAAGTTTTAAAAGAAAGATTTCTTTTTAAGGAATCAAGAACCATGAAGTCTGCAGGAAAATGGATACTCCATTATGGGAGAGAAATGCTGAATAAAGCACCAATGAGGCAAATATTGTTTTACATCAAGAGTCATTGGGATGTGCAAGTAATGTGTGATGTTGTGCTAAGAAAGTACGTCTGTGTAGGAATACACGTATACACTTTAGCAAAGCAAATATGCAGAGGATGTACCATATGTCAAAAGGTAAATAAAAAGGTCATCAGTAACCCACCTAGAGAAGGACGGAAACCAGAGATTCAACTTTTTCAAAGTATACAGGTAGACTCTACTTGTTTGTCCTAATTGACCAAGTGACTGGATGGGTGTAAGCTTTACTGTAAGGGTTAAAGCAGGCCTTAGAGATTGAGTGGGATTTTTACACCCCCTGGCACCCCTCCTCTTCTGGGAAGGTGGAGCAAATGAACCAGACATTAAAGAAGCAATTAACTAAATTAGTGTTAGAAATCCAACTTCCTTGAGTAAAATGCTAACTCCTACAGGTTCAAACAGCACCAAGAAAGGATATAGGAATTTCACCATATGAGATGCTATTCAGATTGCCCTATCTGGGCAGAAGGGATGAGATACCACAATTCAAAACAAGAGAGTTTTCTTAAGAACTGTATTCTGGGGTTGTCCTCTTCTTTGCCATCTCCTAGGACCCATGGGCTGTTGGCTCAAACCCCAGGAAATTGGGTCCTGATTCGGACCTGGAAAGAATCACTTCCATCCTGAATGGGAAGGACAATTACTAACCACTGAAACAGCCATAAGAACTGCGGAAAAAGGTCAGACTCACTATACTTGAGTGAAGGCATCCATCGACCCTAGTACCTGTGAAGTTGTTCCTGCAAAAAACTTGTTGGAGGTTGAAATTGAAGAGAAAAATCTCATAGTGGACTCTGAGTGGGATAAAATCTTACAACTGTAAATCAACCTTTTATTTTCACAGGTAACTAATGAGTGTGGCTTGTGAGTGAGAGAAAGGACTGGCCTATAGCAAATCGAAGTGCTCCCAAGGGGTTTTTGTTCTAGTAGTACATATATTTTATTCTTTGTATTGATTTGGAAATCTACAGGTAAAAATAATGACAGGGTAAATTCGACTGTTAATTTTGTTTCTAGTAATAGTAGGCCTTAGAGAAGGTCTTGTTCAACTGGCAACTTGGAAAAGGCATGACCAGATCATGGGAAGTCGGGATACCCCATCAAAATATGGGTGACTGTGACAGAGGGTTACGTACCACAATCCATCATGCTTGATGCTTGTGAGATGTTAGCTTGTGGAGATTTAAATGCCCAATGACAATTGAGCAGAGAGAACAAATAACTGGGAGAGACCCAACAGCCAGATTGAGAACAGCTGTATGGAAACAATCCTCTATTGGCATCAGAGAAAGGGAGAAACTGAAGGAGAAAACAGGAGAGAAAACAGAAGGCCCTCTTTGAAATGTGGTAGTTCAAACATTTGAATTGAAACAGGGTATGGGGATGTGAATGCCTGGATAGAATGGGTCAAATATACTGTCCAGAGTCTCAACCGTAGCTAATGCTAAGCTTGTGCCTTGGGACAACTGATTGCCCAGATAGTGCCCTTCCCATGGTGGTGGACGAAGGATTCCCAGGGGATGTGATGTACGATTGCATTGTACCAAGAAAAGACTGCCTGAGGAAATAAGGCCTCTCTCTTCACTGTTCTTTGCATGATCTCTACAGCTATAGGTAACCACACAGCACACAGCTTGTCTCTCACGGCAGGGTGTGAGTGCTACCCGGCATCTGGGAGAATTTGCCTTGTACTACCAAGGACTTGATGGGAAACTGCTCAAGACTTGGGATCGCCAGGGCAGATCACTGGTGGTACTGTGGAGGGAAGATCTTACAGTCCACCCTACCATCTAACTGTGGAGGCACTTGTGCACTTGTTCAATTAGCTATACCCTTCACCCTGGCATTTGAAAGAGAAACATCACATGTATCTGGAAGAAATAAAAGAAGCTTAGGAGTATCATTCGATGATAGAGAGTACGGAGAGTACAATGATAGAGAGCACCCCATTCTACTGGGGTGCCTAGAGGAGCTCCTGATGAACATAAAACCAGGAATCAAATTGCTGCAGGGTTTGAGTCACTGTTCTGGTGGGTAACAATCAATAAGAATGTGGATTGGATTGTTTGTATTTATTATAATCAGCAGAGATTCATAAATTATACAAGGGATGCAGTAAGAAGAATTGCTGAACAACTAGATGCCACCAGCAAAATGGCTTGGTAAAACAGAATAACATTAGATATGAAGTTCGTGGAGAAAGGAGGTGTACATGTATGTGCGTGATACTGGGCAACCATTGTTGCACTTTTATACCCAACAATACTGCCCCAGATGGCACAGGAACTAGAGTATTGTGAGGGTTTGCCAGAGGGTTCACCTTTGCCAGTGAATTGGCAGAAAACTTAGGAACAGACACTTCCATCACCAAATGGTTGTAATCTTGGTTTGGTAAACAGAAAGGGATGGTAGTGTCCATATTTACAGCCTTGATTGTAGTAGCAGGCGTTTTGACAGCCACTGGTTGATGCACTATCCCCTGTGTAAGAGGACTAGTACAGTGGTTAATTGAAACTGCACTATTGAAACAAAATGACCACAGAGCCACCACCTTATTCAGATAAGAGGACAATATTAGAGGAGATGGAAAGCAAAGAAAGTGAAGAGGAAGATATCTACCAAATTAGACCTTAGAGAAAGGTTTTGCAGAAATCAACAATTTATAAAGAAGGAAAGGGGGGAATTGTGGGAATAAAAATGTTGCTTTTGCAGAGTTACATTGTTTAAAGGTAAGGAATGTGGTATTGAGATATGCTTAGCAGGTGACCTTGTAAAATGCAGACAGACTCCTTAGAACAATTAGGTGAAAATCACAGGTGTTAAATCAAGTCAGATAAGTGAAGAACCATTACTACTTCGAGCAGGAAAAAAGTCAAAAGAAATTTGAAATTTAACAGACCAGCAACTGAAGGCCATGCATTGTTTGTGAAGCATCAGGTAGATTGTGAACCTGGATTACCCACTCAGTGGGGAAACAGGGGAGGGTCCTGTCATCCAAAAGTATATAAACTGTGTTTTGGAACTAGTAGGTGTGCACTCCTGCTTGTGGGGCACCCGCCACTGCAATCGCGATTAAATTACTACTTCACTGAGATCCTTGCCTGAGCCCAAGTTATTGGCTATGGAGTGTTTCTCACGATACTGAAAAGAGGGAAGACAAGACATGGACTTTTTTTATCTTGCTGACTACACCAAAAAAGGTGGGAGATGTCAAACAGGATTTTTGGATATCAGACAATAAAGTGGCAGCAGATGACTAAGTCTGATGGCTTTTATTAAAACTACGTACACTGATTACCAGTGTAATTCGGACTGGGTGGAATGTGAGCAGCGCAAGCATAAACAAAAGGGAAATGCCACTTGCCATGAAGGCAAGGCATAACACTACTAACAATTATTCTTGCCTGCTGATGAGCTACAGTTGGGAAAGTTGCTGACCTCTCTTACACCCTGTCATTACACTGGATGTCTCCTTTGATGGGCAGCAGCCCTGGACCAGGCAATGAGGGTTACTCTGCACTGTTTTTGGGGAGCTACTCTTGCAGGGCTGCAGCTTCCCAGCTTTCAGTCAGACCGACAGGCTGATGCAAGAGTACCAGGTGTGTTGGAGGGCTGCTGGTCTGTGAATCACAGGCTATTGTCTAGACAATAGTCTGTCCCCATCCCTGACGGAGGACATGGTCTAGACAGTTCACAGAGTTAGTGAGTGGGTCAACACATCAGGGAATCACTTTTAAATAATCCATTCATATCTTTAAGGACTACCACCTGACAAATCACAGATTTGTTTGTATAGTTTTGCTATGCAAGCATGTTAGATAGGCATTTTATTGTCTTACTGTCCCATGCAATGCCTGAGGAAAGGTTATCTGTTTATGCTGCTTATCTGTTTAAAGTTTATGCTGCCATGTGCTAACAATGGTGTTTAATGCTTTATCAGCAGAGGCAGTCAGCTCTCAGTAAAAAAAATGCAGCAATTTTGGAAAGCCATATATTATATGCAGCTGATAAATAGACTTACAAAGTAAGATGTTCTGCATATGATAAAATGCAATCATAATTCCACCTTCAGGATTAGCATGTTAGGCTAAATTCAGTCCCAGTTATAATTTCTCTGTACCAGCAGAATTTTTTGCACTAGTCAGCATTATTTCAGGCATAAGAAGGATTTTTATTTATTTATTTATTTTGTGAAATAAAAAACCTTGCAAACCCAGGTACATCAGTGTTTAGGTCTGCCAACCGTTTAAGGTGACAACAAAAATGTTGTGGTTTGGACAATTTTGAAAATCCTTTTCATGATCACCTGAATAACCAATAAGCTGTTATTTACCTGTATTTTTCCTCTGTGATCACTAGAGGCTGCCATATTACTTGCTGGGCAGCACACAGCTGCTGCTTAAAACTGTTTCCCACTGAGAGAAGAAACACTAGTATAAGCATTGAGTCCTGTGTTACAGGTGTTTTAACAGAACCCTGGAAAATGATTTCCTATCTGGATATTTTTCTTATGTCATCTCCATTCTCCTCTTGGAAGTAACACAAACAAGGATCCATGAGATTCACCATTTTTCACACAATGCAGCTTCCACAGAATCATTGCATTTGGCTGAGTAGGGAGAGCCAGTCACCCGGATCTAACCACTAGCCTTCCTGCATTTGCTAATGTCCTTTTGCAATTTAGAGCTGGACTTTGATAAGGATGGCCTGAAATTTGTGTGGTAATCTTTGTACTCTTGAATCTGGTACTGGTGCTTGCTTTAATTTCTAAGAAAGCTTCAGATATAGATTCTCAGAAGCTGTTTGTGCCTGTAGATGTCTCTGCAGGTATCTCTCAAGCTATAGTTGAAAGAATGGTGGCTATTTTTCAATTAGTACAGTAAGGAAATGGCCAAGAAATTTCACTTTCAAGTTAAGAGGTTGGCTCTGGGAATATAAAAATAAACAAAAAAGTAATACTTCAATGTTTAGGAGTCAGATCAATTGTAAAAGAAAAAAACTCTGTGGCTAATCAGTTCTAATAATTATTTATAAATAAATAAAATAATTATTTATAAATAAATGCTTACTGTGCAGATGAAAACAGTGTGTGGTATGGTTGCATTAGACTACATCATTCCCACCTGAATAGTGAGAAATGACTGCATCCTGGTGATTACAGAAAGTAGTCAAGGCATTGTTAACATAAACGTACATAGTGGGAACTGCTTGTCTGCTATGAACACAAGTGAAAACAAATCATATATAAAACCAATAAGAAATGAAAAAATAGTTACTAGAGAAAGCAGAGTAGAAAAAAATTACTACTCTGTATTATACCACTTAGTTTTTCTGTTTATAATCCTTTACTGGCATATCAGAGAGAGTTTTGATGTCATGGAACTTGAGGCTGGGAATGATAAGGTTGAGTCCCTATGGGTTAGGATCGGCAGGAAGGCCAACAAGGCTAGCGTCCTGTTTGGGGTCTGTTATAGACTGCCGAACCAGGGTGAGGAGACTGATGAGGAGTTCTACAGGCAGCTGACAAAAGTTGCGAAATCGTCAGCTCTTGTCCTCATGAGGGACTTCAGCTTCCCAGACATACACTAGACATTCAATACAGCTCAGAGGAAGTGGTCTAGGAGGTTTCTGGAGAGTGTGGAAGATAGCTTCCTGATGCAGCTCGTTAGTGAGCCTGCTAGGGGAGGTGCCCCGCTAGACCTTCTGTTCACAAACAGAGAAGGACTGGTGGGAGATGTGGTGGTTGGAAACTGTCTTGGGCAGAGTGACCATGAAATGGTAGAGTTCTCTATTCTTGGAGAAGCCAGGAAGGGGACCAGTAAAACTGCTGTATTGGACTTCCGGAGGGCTGACTTTGACTGCTCAGGACACTGGTTTGTAGAGCCCCTTGGGAGGCGGTTCTGAAGGGCACAGGAGTCCAGGAAGGCTGGGCGCTCTTCAAGAAGGAAATCTTAATGGCACAGGAGTGGTCTGTCCCCACGTGCCCAAAGATGAGCTGGCAGGGAAGAAGACCGACCTGGCTGAACAGAGAATTGTGGCTTCATCTTAGGAGGAAAAAGAGGGTTTACAATCTTTAGAAAAGAGGGCGGGCCACTCAGGAGGACTGTAAGGATGTTGCAAGGCTGTGCAGGGACAAAATTAGGAAGGCCAAAGCTCATCTGGAGCTCAATCTGGCTACTGCCATTAAAGACAACAAAAAATCTTTTTACAAATACATCAGTGCAAAATGGAGGACTAAGGAGAATCTCCAGCCTTTACTGGATCTGGGGGGGAACTTAGTTATAAAAGATGAGGAAAAGGTTGAGGTGCTTAATGCCTTCTTTGCCTCAGTCTTTAGCGGCAAAACCAGTTGCTATCTGGATACCCAGTACCCTGAGCTGGTAGAAGGGGATGGGGAGCAGAATGTGGCCCTCACTATCCATGAGGAAATGGTTGGCGACCTGCTACGGCACTTGGATGTCCACAAGTCGATGGGGCCAGATGGGAGCCACCTGAGAATACTCAGAGAACTGGTGGAGGAGCTGGCCAAGCCACTCAGTCAGCATGGGTTTATGAAAGGCAGGTTTATCCTGCTTGACAAACCTACTCTTCTTCTATGACAAAGTGACGCACTTGGTGGATGAGGGAAAGGCTGTGGATGTGGTCTACCTTGACTTCAGCAAGGCTTTTGACACCATTTCCCACAGCATTCTCCTCAAGAAACTTTCTGCTTGTGGCTTGGACTGGCGCACACTTCATTGGGTTATAAGCTGGCTGGAAAGCCGGGCCCAAAGAGTTGTGGTAAATGGAGTCAAATCCAGCTGGACGCCGGTTACTAGTGGCATTCCCCAGGGCTTGGTGCTGGGGCCGGTCCTCTTTAATATCTTCATCGATGATCTGGATGAGGGCATTGAGTGCGCCCTCAGTAAGTTTGCAGATGACACCAAGTTAGGTGCGTGTCGATCTGCTTGAGGGTAGGAAGGCTCTGCAGGAGGATCTGGATAGGCTGGACCGATGGGCTGAGGCCAACTGCATGAAATTCAACAAGGCCAAGTGCCGGGTCCTGCACCTGGGGTGCAATAACCCCAAGCAGAGCTACAGGCTGGGAGATGAGTGGTTGGAAAGCTGCCTGGTGGAGAAGGACCTGGGAGCATTGGTGGATAGTCGGCTGCATATGAGCCAGCAGTGTGCTCAGGTGGCCAAGAAGGCCAACGGCATCCTGGCTTGCATAAGAAGCAGTGTGGCCAGGAGGGCTAGGGAAGTGATCGTCCCCCTGTACTCGGCTCTGGTGAGGCCGTACCTCGAGTACTGTGTTAAGTTTTGGGCCCCTTGCTACAAGAAGGACATCGAGGTGTTCGAGTGAGTCCAGAGAAGGACAATGAAGCTGGTGAGGGGCCTGGAGAAAAAGTCCTATGAGGAGCGGCTGAGGGAGCTGGGCTTGTTCAGCCTGGAGAAAAGGAGGCTCAAGGGCAACCTTATCGCTCTTTATAAGTATGTTAAAGGACAGTGTAGAGATGTGGGGGGTTGGTCTATTCTCCCACGTGCCTGGTGACAGGATGAGTGGCAACAAGCTAAAGTTGTGCTGGGGGTGTTTTAGGTTGGATCTTAGGAAGAACTTCTTTACTGAGAGGGTTGTTAGGCATTGGAATAGGCTGCCCAGGATACTGGTTGAGTCACCATCCCTGGAGAACTTTAAAAGATGTTTAGATGTAGAGCTTAGTGATATGGTTTAGTGGAGGACTGGTTAGTGTTAGGTCAGAGGTTGGGCTCGATGATCTTGAGGTCTCTTCCAATGTAGACAATTCTGTTATTCTGTGATTCTGTAATTAATAGAACTGCCAGTAAATCAAATGCTACTGTTTTGGGCAGCCTTGACACAAGGGCTTTGACACAACAATGTGCTTCTAATTCAATTAAAGATCCTAGTTAACAATTACAGTGTAAGTATCTGACAGTATTTCTCTTGGAAAGTCATGTGCTCTAATATTTATAACGTACTGCTAAGAAGCTGAGAATTAAATTCATGTAAAAAAGGGCGGGGGGGGGAGGGGGGAGGGAATGGGGTGAGGGGGAAACAGACGTTTTTGCTTTTGCTGTGTTTTTATTAGAGGAAGCCAAATATTTAATATGAAATAAATTGTAGTCAAAATAGAGGCCTATTGCACTTTTAAACTAGACATATACTAAACAGACTGTAATTAAAATTTGCATGCCTTGAACCCAGGCATAAGCACACCAATATTGTGCAACTGTCTACAGTATATATAAATTTTGTAACACTGTAATGCTTCTCTTGGTGTAACTGGTTATAACCAATAAGCATTTTGAAACATGGTGAAGCATCAGTACATACATAATACCACAAACAACCACAAAGGGACATATTCAGGCTTGAGGTACAGTTGCGTAAGTTGGGTGCAGGAAAACATGTGAACGGCAATTCAGATGGAAAACCTGGGAGACAATCATCAAGGCTGTGGAAGAAGCAGGAAAACTGTCCCATAAAAAACAGAATAAAATAAGCCTGTGGATTAAGCAGGAAAATTATCTGGTGAGACCCAGCACTTGGAGTCAGATAAACAACGTTGAGCGGCATAGAGATCCCCACTTTTTTGTTTGTTTGTTTCAGAAAAAGGACCAATAAGGGTAAGAACACCAAAAATATGGAAATGGGTATATAAAATGTTGTCCTTTTCTGTTTTTAGCTTCTTTCCTCTACTTCAACAGACTGTCAAGCCTGATCACCTGAACCTTGGTACCTGAATACAGTCAAGAGCTATAGCCATCAGTGCTGTAAACATGGCATTGACTCCTTACTTAGAAAATAATTTCAGATGAAATTACTAAGAACTAGATTTGAATATGCAGCAATAGTGACAGATAGTGGAGAAAAACTAATTATTGTCAATCTGTATTGTTAGTTAATGTTACCCTAGGGTGTTACCCTTTTGAAAATAGAAACTCACCTGAAATATCAATATGCTACAAACCCTAATTCTCTAATTTATATATATATTTAGTTGCAGAAGAATTTTAACATGGATTTATTTATTTATTTATTTATTTATTTATGTTCCCAGAATTAACTTTAATAGACCTAACTGACTTTGTACCTTGCTTTTTACCATGTCCCAGATGGCTGAAGTTCTTAACATGTTTGTAATAGAACAAAGTCTCAGTCTGGTCTGGGATCATGATTTTCGTTACCACACTGTATTTTTTATTATCATTATTTAATATGAAGTCTAGAGTCATGCAATGGACTTCAGAAATACAACATTTTTTCCTGTCGTCTGAGGTGTGTTAATAGTTGCTGTGCCCTGTCTCTGGAGGATTGCTGTACAAGCTTAATACAGACAAGATAATGTCAAAGTCAGAAGTGAGTGACTTTGTAGAAACTTTGGGTAATGTTGCCTTCCATAAACAGATAGAGAAAAATTGACAGAGATTTATGTGGCCCACTTGTGCACCACATAACAAGCAACGTAACTTTTAAAAAGTGATTTAACTTTTGGCTAAACCTATCGATCAACCAAGTGTATCAATGCTATGAAAGCTATGAAACATCCTAATACTAAACTGGTACCTGAGCTTCTTCTCATTTGGGGTGAAAATGCTGAGCTGTAGCTCTAATACAATTACCTGGTGTTAAGAAAAACAGAACAAAACAACAACAACAACAACAACAACAAAACACTGTTGGGGAGATTAAAAAATAATATAAAAGTTAGTGGGATGTCACATAGTCAGCAGACAGTATAAAAACACTTCCGGTAAAAGTCTTTATTTTTAAATACTAAATGCCCTTGTTACAGAGTGATACTGATTTTAATAACATTTCCTTATGAAGTTTTTAACACCCTCCTGGTGTTTGATAATTTGATGATATACATAATTATCACAGCAATTAAGAAACATGCTACTCATTTTAATGTCCTAAGTTAGGCAAAGCTGTAGGAGGGGAGGCTGTAGGGGTGGTCTTTGTGAGCAGAGCCCAGCAGCTGCCCCATGTCAGAGCAGAGCCAGCTCCAGCCAGCTCCAAAAGGGACCCGCTGCTGGCCAGACCTGAGCTAGGGAGCAATGCTGGTTGGGCTTCTGGGGAGAGCAGATTTAAGAAAGAAAAAAAAAATACCGCACAACAGCAGCCGGGAGAGTGGAGTGAGAAAATGTGAGAACCAGCCCCCTGCCAATCCTGTGCAAAAGTAGGGCAGGAGGTGTGCCAAGCACAAGAGGAGAAGTTCCCCATGATAGACCCATGATGGTGCACTGGAAGAGTGTGAGGATTGGCAGAGAAGAAGCATTATGAAATGACAACTCACATTATCTTCTCGTGCATGGTGTTGGGAGAGAAGACCTTCCTGTCCTTATCTCTAACCATGATCTTTTCCATCCTATCTTTTCTCTCCTATCCTGTTAAGAAGGGGGAAAGGGAGAGAGCAGCTGGGTGTGCATATGACAACTAGCCAAAGTCAGCCTAAAACACTGTCTCATTTAGACTTGTCTGTTCTTATTCTTACTAGCATCAGTGGAGCTACAGTGCTACCAGCATGATAAAAAATTACCTATGGTGATCAAACATTTGAAATACAAATTCGCTTAAAAAACAGAAGGAGCTAAGCTACAAGAACATTCATTTGCTGAAGACAGTTTGAAGCTAGAAGTTCAGTTTTAAAATGTGTGTTACCATAAAGGTGGTTATTGCAACACACAATATTAGTGAAGAGAAGTTATTGTGTCAGCCTTATCATAGATAAGAGGTTAAACCAATCTTCTGAGGGGTAGAAGTGGGAACAGCCTTAGTTAAGATTCAAAATACTGAGAAAAGTTACTCTTAATTCATTTTCCTGATGTAAAATCACTTTTTGTCATGAACGGATGCCTAAAATAATTTTATAAGACTGTCCTGGAACTAGCAAGATTATGAATAGCCTTTCACAGTGAAAAAGGGGGGTGCAACATGGTTGTGCGTTAATTTCTGAGCCATCAGGCTGACCAATCCTGTGAAGCAAAGAAGCATAGATGATAAATGTGAGCATACAGACCTGAAGCAAAACTGATCTCTGTCACTGGGACAAAAAAAAAAAAGGAGCCTTACAGATCAGCTGACCACCAGTTGCCATCTGCTGCTATTGTTTTCCAGTAGAAGAAATAATAATTATTATAAGAAATCCTTAGAAAGAGAAGTCAAACTGTAAATATACTTTGACAGTGTAAACAAGTTCCTAAACTCATCTGAATCTTCTCCTCATTTAGAAGCTTTAAAATTGCTCTTCTCTGACTTGCATTCAGGAGGGCCACCTTCTGTGCTGCTTGTCCAAAAGCAAGATATGTTACACACACACGGATCAGTATTTTATTCAAAATACATGTCCAGGAAGGAAGGAAGGGAGGGAGGAAAGGAGGAAGGAAGGAAGGAAGAAAGAAAGGAAGACTACTATTACAGTTGTTCTGTCTTATCACATTGTTTATACACAAGGGTTGCTAACAAGGTAAGTAGTTTTCTATACAACTCTTTAGTTACTAAGCCATAACAATTATATTTTATGATTTCATAACCAGTTGTGGTAGATTAGAATTTGTTTTACCTTCTTTCAGAAAGGTAAGTTCCTTCTCCTGAAAGGAAAAAAATAATTGACTCTGTAGCAAGATAACATCTACTAAGTTACTCCTAAAATCTGTCATTAGGATTTTTTGGACTGTAATCCTTCACTTTTTAAATTTTTGTTTGGGTTTCCTTGTACGTATTGTCTCAGCAGAGGTAAAACTTGGAATATAACACAGCCAGAAGCAGAAGATATGCTGTCCTTTTTTTTGGAGATATGATCCTTTGTTTCTGGTTTGTCCTCTTCTGTCGTTGCCCAGGAGAGTTTCTCACTATCCCACTGCCATCAGTGATCTGAAAATCCCAGGAACTCCTTTCCATCATGAGCCAAAGTGAGCAGTTAGTTTTCCCCTGGGTTACAGAAGGGTACCCCTTTGATTGTAACCAGTAAAGAACTTACTATTTTCCAAGACCAATCTTGCTTCCTTGGGCTTGTTTTCTTTCTTTCTTTCTTTCTGCGCCACCTCCCCCCCCCTTCCCCCCCCCCCCCCCCTTCACCTCTCTTTTTACCATATATTTAATATAATGATTCTGATTTATTTATTTCTTTTGTGATGGTTCAACTCAGGAACTCATCTGTTTTGTTGGATACAAGAGCCATCCTTATCTAAGTCCTGCAACACAGAAGTTAAATCCAAAAGCACAGTTATTATAGGGCTGCCAGTGTTTTTTGTTTGTTTGTTTGTTTGTTTGTTTGTTTTGTTTTTCTTCCTGCTTTTTAAAACTCACAGAGGGCAAAGAGATACCTGACAAAAAACATCAAGTCATAATGGAAAATGCATTAAAGGTAGTGAGGTGAGAATTTAATTAAAGTATCATCCCACAGATGAAAAGTAACTAGCCTGCTGAGCAACATGCTGAAATTAAACTCCTATTCACTTTGGCTGAAGGTAGACTACCACAATGCTCTTCTAGCCGGGTCTTTATACCAGTACATAAGAGCTCAGTTGTTCATTTAGTGCCACGTTGTTGCTGTGATCTTAGTCACATGATGAGGTTTTCAGCAGGCTGTGCACATTCCTTTAAACTGTTGCATAATAGAAAGCAGTTGCTGAGCATGCTGCTGAATGCTTTACTGTTCTTCTTTTAGCCTTTCTTCATTGCAGAGAGAGTCCTCCCGCAGAGAAACTGGAGATGAAGCCTTACAGGAAACATGCAGATATAGCAATTAGCACAGAGAATGATATTGTACCTTGCTACCCAGTCATTCTCCATCCAGTTGCCATAAGACCTAGAGAACTCCAACTCTGGACCGCAGGCTTTTTTAGCTTTCAAAATTGTCCAAAGGGAGAAAAAAAAAAAAAAAAAAAAAAAAAAAAAAGACTCAGAATACCTAGAAAAAGAACTCCACAAAGTTATCCCTAATGGTCAAGTGGAAAATACATAATTTCAGATGGAAAATTCTTTTGCCTTATAGTGATTACCAGGACACATGGGGGGTTTACCAGGACCCACAGGGGATTTTCCAGACACATACAAGATTGCAGTCTCTTCCTTTCCTTGCTAGCAGTGCTCAGTGGTGCACATCACATGCTATAGAGAGGAAATTACTGTACAGCCAGCTCCCCTACCCCCAGTCCCACTCAAACACACAGGGACTTACAGCTTTGCTAAGAGAGGGCCCTTCCAAATCCCGGCAAGTAGAGTAGGCAACACAATGAGGAGATGGCTGCCTTCCTTGGAGTTCATTGTCTGAGCTTTATCCAGCTGAGAGAGAGAGAGAGGATTCTTCCTGTTGGATTACAGGACGGGGACCACTCTGTGTCTTCAGAAGGGCACAGGCACAGGTCAGGTTGTTAGACTTAGATGATCCCTCCTCCTCCTCTGCTGTCTC
Organism: Anas platyrhynchos; assembly: GCF_047663525.1. Taxonomy (NCBI): domain Eukaryota; kingdom Metazoa; phylum Chordata; class Aves; order Anseriformes; family Anatidae; genus Anas; species Anas platyrhynchos. Next base: position 47,634,575 of record NC_092621.1, on the reverse strand, counting down.
TCAGCAGAAGGACATCACTTTCCCAGGTTCACAGGCTGAGTGAGGGGGGCTGGGGAAGATTTGATACAGTAAGCACAAGCTCACTAGTCCTATATACTATTTTTAAAATCCAGGACAGAGCAGTTATTCTAAAGGCTCTCTGTGGGTGTGCTGGAATATGAATCTGTAATCTGTGACTCTGTCATCTAAGCTGCTTTATCAGTATATTCTGACCTTGTTTTCTGTCTAATGACAATTCCTGTAGGTCAGTCACCTCTGAAGAGGCTTAGAAGGAGCCCAACTGGTGTCTTGGTGTTGCATAACGGTGGTGTAGATACGACTGTCTCCCGTCTGCTGTCTGTGTGGAAACCTGTGATCAGGGACATGTTTCTGCAGAAAGCGCTTACATTCCAGGAGCTTTTTTCTGTTGCCTTATGCTTCTCATTCCAGAATAAGGCTGAAGCAAAGTCTGCAGAAAATTTAAGGTGTTTGGAGTGGCATTTGCACAAGAACTAACATCCGTAGGTGAGGTGGGGTTTAGAACTGATGTCTTTTGTTGCACAGTCAGCCTCTACTCCAGTCTGAGATGTCTCTCATGTCCAAGGAAAGATCTGTAGACATGTCTTGATCTGTTTATCTCCTGACAAGGGAAAACACCCAAGTTTCATCTTGCAATGCTTCCACTCATTATATCTTCAGAGGGCTGTGCCTGCCCTTGCAGTAATAAAGGAGTTTTAGTAACAATAATAAAATCTGATTCTGCATGGATAAATTGGGATGTTTAAATGTATGTGTTCAGTACAGCAGTAGAAGTAAAAAAAATTGTTAGCTTCCTACAAAATAAACATATTTTTGGTTCAGTTCTTAATGTGAGAGTTTCATAATAAATTAAAGTTGAAATAAAGCTGTAGTGAAAATAAATAAAAATATGAAGTTTCATATTTATACAACAATTCCATCCTCAATGTCCTCAAAACATAACTAAGAAGTTGAAGAGAAAAAAAAAAGTTTGGTATTTGATTTGATTTAAAAATGTTGCCCAGAACTAACAGTCAGTTAATTGTTCTAAGTTCCCTGGAGTATTTAGATAATAGTGGTTTTGTATCATCTTGGTATGCAGTGTTCAAGAAAGAGGAAAAACATTTTGCAGTAAGATCTGTGCCCAAAACACATACAAAAAGGATCTGAATGGAATCTTTAGTTATATATACAGCTGTACCACCTCATTTGGAAAAAAAGTTTACCCTTAGTTTACAGAACTCTTTTGTTTCCCAGACATTCTCTTCTGCCCTGTTTTTAGCTTTGTACTTTCTGAAGGTCTTACGAAGTTCATGATTTAGAAATAAAAGATAACAAAAATGAATATGCATTTTTGCATATATAGATGCAATTTAATGCATCTATTAGTTTAGTGTGTCTGTACATGATTTAATAGATGAAAGAAAATCCAGTCTCTGGAGAAGTCACTTTTAAGATAAAATTTCTCAGAAAGACATTCCCATATAACTTGAGGTCTTCTCAAGCATTACTTTCTCTACAGTGTATTTCATTCACTTTTCTGTTTAATAAGCAGTAAGAAATGTTTTGCTAAATGCAAGCATTTACCTTTTCAGTGTCTGATCCTATCCTGTCTAACCTGATCTGAGAATAGATCCCTGTTCTCATTTTCTTGAGTAAGCTTTGCTTCTATGGCAAGTCGTAATTTGTGAACCCGTATACCAGAATGGTTGAATTTGGGAGTGAAATATAAAAATTTCTTGGTAGCTTCATTGAAAATCTTTGAATAACATAAAGAAGAGATATAAGCACATCTGGGACCAGTGCCAGGGGTTTCCATGACAGATGCTGTGCAAGTCTGAAGTTGCCCAAATAAGGATTATTTCTGCATGTTGCGTCCACAGATTGGACTTAATCTTTGAAGACTTTGTAGCAAATGGTTTAATGTTACTTGACAAACAGTTGGTCTTAAGTTAATAGGAAAAATGGAAATTAGAATTGAAAGGGATCAAATTAGCAAGTTAAGTTATAGGAAAAATTATGAAATATTATATGGGCACAAAACAGCAACAAAAACAACCAACCAACTAAACAAACAAACCCAAGAAGAATATGCAGTCTTAGTACCTTTGTAGTCTCCTATGGTTAGGCTAATGAAGCATGCAGACAGAATGGTAGAAATGTATGATTTTGTGAATGGTAGAATTGTATGATTCTGGTTTTGACATAGTATTAACTTTAAATGAACCGTGTTTTAAATATAGGTTTATTTTTCATGTGCACAGGAATTATCAGCATTTTCTTCTGAAGCCTGTCTTTTTCCTAAAAGGTCCTGGATTTACTATTCTGGAATAGCTGTCATCACGGAGAAATGAAATGAGTATTATAAGGATGTGTTTGTAGTAGTTGTTATTGTTTTGTTATTTCTTACTACTGTGAGGCAGTTTGGAATCTTTAATGTGTACTTAATTAATCATCAAGAAAATATGAAAAATGGCACCTTTGTACAAAATTTATCTAATCTCTTTCATTTATTGTCTAAGACATACCTCAAGATGACAAAGATCATAAATAGTCAAAAGAAACAACTAAAGGCATGGAGTCCAAGAACATAAGTTAAAGTCGATTGAACTCCTAACTGGACAACTTTTTCTAGCAGTAAAGTGAACTTTAATTTGTTCTTTGCCAGGTCTTTTACTGTTTATTCTTATTAGTCTTACAGAGATAATACAGTCAAGAGGAGCTGAGTTTAATTTCACTGCTGCCTATGTACGTGTGCTGTTAAGTCCAGGGATCTTTATGGTGACAGCTGGTGAGTGACCATGCTTTCTTTGTTCTGCTTACTAACTCTGTGTGCATTCTTGTTTGGTATTTATTACTGAAGCCATTCAGACAAAAAATGTGGCTTTACTTGGCCGTTGTTGGTCTGGCTTAAGGAGGAGTGGAAAAGAAACATAAGAGAACACTGGAAAAGAGGGTGAGCAGCTGAACTCATGCAAGCAAAGTTAGCAGGGGGAGCTCAAAAGACATGAAAGAAAAAAGACTGGCTTTTAAGTTTCCATATTCAGTGGAAGATGTTCTGTAAGAAAAGTGCAGTCAATCCTGATATTGATATTTGATTTCAACTCTTTAAACCTTCTTATGGTCACAAAGAGGTTTACTGATGGAAAATACAGTATTCTGGGGATATTTTTGTGGAGTGGTAAAACAAATTGAATGTAATTACAAAAACAATGTTAGAACCAAGACAAATGGAAAAGGAATAATTTGAAATGAATTTTAAAGTTCTTCCACAAACAGCAGAAATCTCTCACTTGACATACAGAAGACCTATTCTAAAGAGCTATTACAACACATTTGAATTATATTTATTAACCATTAATACATCTTTAACAGGACATCTCTCCAATTCAAACTCAAAAACTAGATGCTTAAGGACTATGTGCTTGTAATTTAACAACTCATTTTGCAACCATATTTCTTCCGTATTGATTCTCAATGCACAAAATTATCTAGTATTAAATACTTAACTACAGTTAACTTTACTCAGATGAATACATTTCCAAGCAGTTTATTCACTTAAGTTGAAGTTCAGCTAGTACTTTAGATTGAGGTAAGCCAGTCCTACTATGAAATGAATCCCTCTGATGTTCAGCTACTGTGGAATAATTGCCAGAGATGACTTAGAAATTCAACTTATATTCACATTTTTTAAAAAAGGTACAGCATTGAAGACACTTCCAGGGTAGAGTGTAGCTGCATTCCATAGAAGTCCCCTAGGCCTCCAACCTTAGATGTTGACTACACCAGGGTAACTTAGTGTGCTGAAGCTAAGAGGAAATGTATGGAGAGTGGAGTGGAGTGGAGACACCATGGCCAGGCTCTGTGATCAGAGAGCCTGTACTTGAAAGTACATAGGAAGCAATAAGCTGAATATTTTCATCAGTAATCATGATAGTTCAGTACACTGAATGCGACCCGACTTATAACGATTAATTGGGTACCACTCCCAATTACTTCAACCTTAAACGCAACAGCTACACACCACTTGCACCCACTCCCTGGTCCCAGTATAATTGTTTGTGTGGCTGGAACAATAACTAGATCAGGGAACTTGTGTAGAAGAATAAATAAGTATTTAGCTCATTTCTTACTCCCATCTAGCTCCACAATTTACTTTACTGCACTACTCACTACTATTATTTACTCATTACTATTTGTGCAGGAGCAAGAATCAACAAGCATTAGTAGGATGCCTATTTTTTGACATTGCAAGACAACTGTAGCAGCAGTTCAGCTTTGGCATTTACCTTCCATCTCTCTACTGAAGGCTTCTTGGTGCACTGATATTCAGAATAGAGTTTGCAAAAGTAGAAAAACAATGTGCTTCCACTGCTTCAACATGAAGTACAGCAGCTTATTTGAACTTACTGTCATTGATAATATAATTCAATTTCCCAGACTTTCCACAGAAACATATGTTCTTCCTTCTATGCTACATAGGGATTGACCTCTAGTAAAGAAATGAAACAGACAGTTGAGGAGCGGAACATTTTTAAACTTCTATATGTTTTTATCAGTATCTAAAAGGCAGGAAAACCGAAATAATTATGAAAGGATCCTAGTGCAAACCTAATGAAGAAGACATGTTTTGTAATATCTTATTAATGTCATAATAATGGCATAACACCATAATGTCAGAACAACTTCAATGTCTCCATGCTAACACATTTATCACAGGGCATGAACATGAGAGATGGACACACACCTGCAGGGCTATGACTTTACTGGCATTATGGAGATGTGGTGGGATGGCTTCCATGACTGGGGTGTTAGAATGGTAGGATACAGGCTCATCAAGAAGAGCAGGCAGGAGAGTTGAGACAGAGGCATTGCCTCTATGTTAGTGAGCAGCTGGAGTGCATGGAGCTCTGCTTGGGGATGGGTGAGGAGCTGACTGAGAACTTAAGGGTCAGGATTACAAGGATGGCAGGGACAGTGGACATTATCCTGAGGGTCTGCTACAGTCCACGTGATCAGAAAGATCAAGCACACGAGGCCCTCAATAGACACATAGAACCAGGCTCATATTCACAAGCCCTGGTTCTCATGGAGGATTTGAACCACCCTGATATCTGTCGAAGGGACATTGGACATCAGGGCATTGGAAATCTATGAAATTCATGGCATGCAATGATGGAAGTTATCTTCCTTCTCCAACTGATAGAAAGACTAATGAGGAGACGTGCTAAAATAGAACACATTCTCACCTACTCTCACCTACAAGGAGGGGTTGGTGGGGAATGTGAAGCTGAAGGGTAGCCTTGGCTGCAGTGACCATGAAACTGTGGAGTTTAGGATTCTGAGGGTGGTGAGGAGGAAGCACAGCAAGCTTGCTGCCCTGGACTTCAGAAGAACAGACTGCCCTTTTCAGGGATCTGCTTGGTAGAGCACAATGGGACAAAGGCCTGGAAGGAAGAGGGACCTAGGAAAGCTGACTAATATTTAAGGATCACCTCTTCCAAGCTCATGAGCAGTGCATCCCAACAAAGAGGATGTTGGGCAAAAATGCCAGGAGACCTGCATGGATGAACAAGGAGCTACTGGCCAAAATTCATACAGAAAAAAGAGGACTACAAAGGGTGAAAGCCAGGACAGATAACCTGGGAGAAATACAGAGAAATTGTCTGAGCAACAATCAGATCGAGAAAGCTAAAGCATTATTAGAATTAAATTTGGCCAGGGACATCAAGGGCAACAAGAAAGGCTTCTATAGGTATGGCAGTGGTAAAAGGAAGATTAAGGACATTGTGAACCCTTTCTGGAAGGAAACAAGAGATGTGGTAAACTGGGATATGAAGGAGGCTGATGTAATCAATGACTTTTTTTTTGCCTCAGTCTTCACCAGAAAGTCCTCCAGCCACATGGCCCAAGCCCCAGAAGGCAAAGGCAGGATTTGGGAGTTTAGTGGGCTTACATGGCAATGTTTTGGTAGCAGGGGGCCATAGGGGTGGTTTCTGTGAGAAGGATACAGAAGCTGCCCCATGTTTGGTAAGGGCCCCACTGCTGATCAGAGCCCAGCCAATAAGCAATGTTGTTTTGCGCCTCTGTGAGAACATAATTAAGACAGGGAAAAAAGCGCTGCGCCACACAGCAGCTGGGAGAGTGAGAGGAGTGAGGAACAGCCTTACAGGTGCCAAGGTCCGTGAAGAAGGAGGGGGAGAGGTACTCCAGGCGCTGGAGCAGAAGTCCCCTGCAGCCTGTGGTGAGGACCATGGTGAAGCAGGATGTACCCTTGCAGCCCATGGAGTACCACGGTGGAGCAGGTGGATCTGCACTGATGGAGGCTGCTGCCTGTGGAAGACTCCTGCTGGAGCAGATTCCAGGCTGGACCTGTAGCCCGTGGAGAGGAGCCCACGTAGGAGCAGGTGACCTGGCAGGAGCTGCTGCCTGTGGGGGACCCAGTTTGGAGCAATTTTCTCCTGAGGGATGGACCCCGTGGTACGGACCCATATCTGCCCATAGCAGTTCTGGAAGAGCTGCTGCCTGTGGGAAGCCCACACTGGATCAGTTCATCAAGGAGTGTATCCCGTGGGTAGGACCCCACAGCACAGGGGACGAGAGTGACCGAGAAGGAGTGGCAGAGAAGAAGCGGTGTAGACTGACCATAAACCCCATTCTCCCGTTCCCCTGCACCACTTGAGGGGAGGAGGTGGAAGAAGGTGGATGTGGGGGGAAGGTGCTTTTGGTTTCTTTCCATTGTTTCTCACTTCCCTAGCTTGTTAGTAATGAGCAATAAATCTTACTATCTCCCTGTGCTGAGTCTGTTTTGCCCATTACAATAATTACTGCGTGATCTGCTCGTCCTTATCTCAAACTTTGAGCCCTTTTCATCTTATTTACTCCCCATTCCTCTTTGAGGAGGGGGAGTGAGAGAGCGTCTGTGGTGGAGCTCGGCTGCCCACTTGAGCAGAACCACAACAGGGAGAATGATGAACTGCCCTCTGTAGGAGAAGATCAGGTTGAGACTATCTAAGGAACCTAAAGGTGCACAGGTCCATTGGACCTAGTAAGATGCATCTGAAGATCCTGAGAGAACTGTCAGATGAAGTTGCTAAGCTACTGTCCATCATATTTATGAAGCTGTGGCAGTCCAGTGAAGTTTCCACTGACTGGAAGGAGGGAAACATGACTCCAAGTTTTAAAAAGCAAAAAAAAAAAAAAGGGGGACCCAGGGAACTACAGGCCAGTCAGTCTCATCTCTGTGCCTGGTAAGATCATGGAGCAAAACCTCCTGGAAACTATGGTAAGGCATGTGGAAGATAAGAAGGTGACTGGGGACAGCCAACACGGCTTTGCTAAGGGCAGATGAAGCCTGATGAATCTATGGTGACCTTCCAAGATAGGATTATAGAGCTGGTGGAAAAGGGAAGAGCAACTGACATAATTTACATGGACTTGTGCCAAGCATTTGACACTGTCCCCCATGATATCCTTGTCTCTAAATTGGATTTGATGGATGGACCACTTGGAAGTTAAGGTATTGGCTGTATGATTGCAGCTCAACAGCTTGACGTCCAAGTGGTACGATTGATGAGTGACATTCGTGAGAGGGGACCAACACCTCTGTCAGTGACATGGACAGTGGGATTGATTGCACCCTCAGCAAGATGATGACACCGAGCTGTGTGATATGGTCAACACGCTGAAGGGAAGGGATGCCATCCAGAGGGACCTGGACAGGTTTGAGAGGTGGGCCTGTGCAAACCTCATGAAGTTCAGCAAGGCCAAGTGCAAGATCCTGCATCTGTGTCAGGGCAATTCCAAGCAGAAATACAGGCTGGGTGGGGAATCGATTCAGAGCATCCCTGAGAACAAGAACCTGAGGATGTTAGTAGATTAGAAGCTCAACATGACCTTGTTATATTTGCTTGCATCCCAGAAATCCAATCATATCCTGGGCTGCACTGAAGTGCAGCCAGTGCAGCAGTGTGGTCAGCAGGTCGAGGGAGGTGATTCTCCCCCTCTATTCTGCTCTTATGAGACACGCTTGGAGTGTTGTGTGCAGTTCTGGGGCCCCAACACAAGAAGGACACGGACCTGTTGAAGTGAGTCCAGAGCAGGGACGTGAGGATGCTCAGAGGGCTGGAGCACCAATCTTATGAAGACAGACTGAGGGCTTTGGGGTTGTTCAGCCTGGAGAAGAGAAGGCTCTGGGGAGACCTTATAGTGGTCCCGGATGAGGAAACTATGCTATATGGTACATTATACAGGTATTAACAGGTATATTCCTGTTGAAGAAAACCACTGCTTACACAGCAAGCTTCTCTGAATTCCATTACAATGTTATGAAAACTACTCATAACAGGCACTGCCACAAATAAAATATAGTGTGGAAGAGATATGAAAATTTAAATAGAAAACAGCAGGGACAATAAAGTGGTCCTAAGTGGACAATAAAGTGCACCTAAGTCTCATTTAAAAGATCATGTCTGTACAATGAATTAGGTACCACCTTATTTTATTATTATTTTTATTTAACATCTCAATTATTCAATAAGAAAGCCATATTTGTCTTTAAGGTTTGAAAAAAAATTAGGAGAGCTTTCTTTTGTAGACCAGGCCACTAATTCAATCTCAGAAGTAAGCAGCAGCTCAGATCTGAGCTCTGAAAGCAAAGAGATGAATATACAGTAATAATCATCCTTTTCAAGATTAATTTGGCAAAACTTTCTCCTTCCCCTGCTTCTACCTCTAAATTTAAGCCAACTAAATGCTGAATGAAAGCACTCACCTTTGCTTCAGTGCTGCGGGAGAAAAGTGTCTGGCATATGTATATTAATATACTTAAAGCCTAGATTTGCACTCAGGCTGCCAAAAAGCAAGCTACATTTAATTACCAACAGTACTGTTTTGGAAAACAAAATGTATAAAGCGTTGTCTGAACATCTCCAAGCTAACACATACAGAAGATAGGTGAGAAAATTGCTGTGATTCACTGACAGTTTGAACAGTGAAATTGAAACTAGTGTAGCTTGACTTTCAGCTGCAGAAAACATTGTAAGTGAAATATTTCTGTTAGTGTCCATGTAGTAGTAGTCTTCAGAGAAGTTAAGTATACATAAGGCCCATGGTGCAGAAGCACTTAAAAGTAGGTGTCAAAACTTTTAGCAGTGAAAAAGAAGCATTTTTAGAATGCTACCAAATTAATTATTCTTTTAGATCAAATATATAATCAGATTTTTATGTAAGAAATAAAAATACAAAATCTCCGAAAGGAAAAAAAAATCAAATCCCCTTCCACAGAACAAAAAAAATAAATAAATAAAAAAAAAAATATGTGGAAACAAAGTTGAATGTTACAGAAAGAAACCCAGACCATCAATCTTTCAGAAGAACAGCAGGCTGCCTTGGAATTTGGTAGCCAAGGGACATAACAGCTGGCTAAGTTATGTAGTGACATATTACATTGTCTGTGTAGAAATAACCCTCAAATAACATACTGTGGGAAAGCGTTGCTACATTTTACATCTTGTCCTTTGCAGTGGTAAACTCATACAATAGGCAATCATTTCATCCCTTTCAGCAAAGGGTGCAGTGCAGAACAGGTGTTGAAGTCCTGAGGACAAACCAAACAAAGTAAGCTCCAATGCAGCCAAGCAGAGAAAATGTTCTGGAAGGAGCTTGCTAATGCATTCTGTAAAAGAGTGATTAGGAATTTATGGAAGAAATGCCCAATCTATTCATTTTTTAGCTGATTTGCTTCTATTCCTTCCCGGGTGTTGACTATTTCCTCCTGAAGCGACTCCTGTCGGCCACCTCAAGACCCTGGTCTGAGAGTTATGTAAATTTGTTAATATGTTGTAATGAATATTCTTGAAGTAATAACTGCATAACTCCATATGTGATTTCTTTATTTTATTTTATAGTTGGGAAAAAAGAGGAACAGGGCAGCCCATGTTGGCTTAATTCTGTTTTGGATTTATTAATTCTCTGCCTATCATATTCCTTTTCCTATCCCACAAGGATAGTTTCTATGTATATGGGTTGAAGAGAGAAATTGCATCCAGTTGGTTGTTGGCCAAGAAAGTTCCTTCATGTAGCCTTTAATTAATGGAAACTTTTTTCAAATTCTGAGTTAATGGAGAAAATACACTGAGGTGTCTAAATACCCTGGTGGGTAACACCAGGAAGGTCATTCTGTCATGCAGACAGTGAGAAGTATCTGGAGAAAAAAAGAGTGGCCATACTAGTCACAAATAAAAAATATTTTATGCCAGTACAACCAGGATTCAAGAGGTTTTCTGCAGTAAATGTCTAAGAGTGGGGATTCTAGTTTGTCTCACACCACAAGAAGTTCTTGCTCACCTTTATATGGCAATAACCCAAAGAATAAACATTATCTATGAGAATGAAACCATTATTATTATTATTTTGCATCATCTCTGCCTGGAAATGTGCCTGTTTTTTTCCTCATTTCTTTTTCATATTCCTTTTCCTGTTGAAAAGTAATGGTTGTCTGAAACAGTTCAGATTTTTCTCTGTAAAAATTCCTAGAAAGATAAAAAGAGAATATTTGTTGGTTTGATACTTTGTAAGTCATAATGCAAAGATGTTAATGTTTTCAATTTTCTATCATAAAATATAAAGTATCAGTTGATTTGGAAATATTCAAATGACACTTTCATTTTCAGAAATATAATATTGGAAGTCCGTGTTTCCAGTAGGTGCATATGCAGAACAGAGTAGCAGAAAATATGATAAGACATCTGAAACATGCTTGCAGCCTTTTATAAACTTTTGAGAATGTAGTAAGCATCATTGACTCTTTTCTTTCTAAGAAGGACGTACATACAAAAATTGAAGAACAGCAAAGAATTGGATTTCATATTACTGATGATATACTTTAAGCAAACTGTAGGACCACAGCTTGAGCTGGTTGTAAGAATTCACTTTGTGAAGGATATTAGACACCTTTACAAACCCCCTAAATCATGAGTCTCATCTTCACATAGTTATACAGTAATACACCAGTCCTGTAAGGGAGGAAATTTGGCACCTTGAACACTAAAATATCATTGCAGCTCTTAGATATTTCCTTTCAATTTTAGAAAACAGCCATCTTTGACTTTCCAAATCCACATAAATGTTGGACAAGTTATTTGTATTAGACACTTTCTCCTTTTTTTTTTTTTTTTTTGACAGTCTCATGCAAATTCCCCCTTGTAACTGGAAACAGATTAATGACAGTGCAATATAGCATTTTAGGAGGAAAACACCATAGAAACTAAAATGGTTATTTGCAGTACTTACATTCATAGGTATTTCAAGCTTTTCCTCACTAAGAAAGAGTTTTCTGTTCTAGTACTCTACATCTCACACCAGTTTTGAAGAACTTTTCTGCAGATACAAAACACTGCCCTTGTGTTCAGCTTTTGAAACTTCAGGTCCAGCTAGACAAAAGCTCTAGTAGTAGGATTCACTGTGTGGTTATGCACTGAAATGAAATCTCTGAATAGAAATTTTTCTGTAGAAAGTCATTAGTTAACACAGCTTGAGCTACCATAGAGAGCTACAGAAGAAGAGAAATAATTTAATTATTTTTACCTTCTACGTATCTCTAGTATACTATGTCAAAATCAATCATCAAGACCCATTGTTCTACTATTACATTATCCCTTTGTAATGATAAATACAGACAAATGTGGCGATCATTATTTTGCAGTAGGGAACTATGTCAGAATTTTTAGTCTGCTGATTGATTTTTAGCCTACTTCTATGATTTTTTTCACCCCATCTCACTTGGTAGCCACTTTACCTTCTCTATTCTCAAAAGGGATTTATTCTAGTATGCATTTTCCTTGCTTAATCCATTCGACAGCATCTTCTATTAAATTCCAGTCTGTCAAGTAAAACAGGCTTCTACTAGTCCTCGAGAAAGACCTGCAACTCTTTTCAAGTTCAGGCTTGAATTACGTGTACTCCTTCCAAAAAGAAATAAGTCTGCATTGAAACTAATAGTAATAATAGAATAATGTACCCATTCTGCAAAGAGTGGATTGTTTAGTAATTTTAAGTCATTCATGATGAATTAATTCCTTTATTGAGCAAAGTCTTAGTAATTAAATCACTAATTAAATATTTTACTAAGTAAATTAAATACTGAGTAATTTAGCTGCTCAATAATGTTGTTACTGGATAATCTGGGAAAGCAAGATAATCTAAGCTAGTAATTTAAGGAACATGTGACCCATTTAAGTTGTTCCCTCCAGCAAACAGTTTATATAGAAATTGTATTGTAGCAGTGATTTTGAAATTATATCCCCAGAAGCCTACATATGCAGGTTGTACACTGAGCTTGCAAATCACATTTTCTTGTGATACCATGAAATTAACCTGAATGACTTCTGCCAAATGAAGAACTTATTATTCAATAATTTGAAAGTCATTGCTGAAATTTCTACATGTGTGCCAGTGCTGATAGAGAAATGATATCTGCCCCATTTTCACTGTCCTTTGTTATCCATTAAAGCCCTTACACAGCTGAGTGAATTCCTTGTTGAACTCGGACCTTAACCAGCAAAAATGAATTTTATTTTAAGGACAGGAATCTAAATGTCATTCTTGTAGGTTCTTCACTAGTCATCCTAATCTAAAGGGTGTACTGATGCTGTTGGAAAAGTGTGAGTCTAAGCCAGATATCAAAATGTGTCCATTGCACACTCATAAAACAAGCATATGTTATAATTTGATGACTTAGCATGGTTCTTGCTTCTCTTGTTCATGTTTCTTGATGGATCAAGTCTTGATGGATTGGTAGTGTTTTGATCCAGCACTCAGATTCAGGGAGATACTAAAATGCATAGAGAAATTCTCAGTAAAAACACTGGCTTTATTTCCATTTTCCTGAAGTCATTCACCTCTTCAGTGAAGTTACCAGGGTCATTTGCATATTTAGCATTATGAGCTCTAACATGAGGATCTGCATGGGACAAAAGGAATATTCTTGCTTTTTGCAACATCACCCCTTCCTTGCCTGGCATAGACGTGTTCCAATAGGATTTCAGTCTGTTCATATTGAGCTCTGTTGGGCTCGTTTTATGAAGTCTGAGAATAGAGAAATGGGAAGACTAGTCTCTTAGCCACAGAAGTTTGCTAAGCATGGGTCTGTTTGCAGATATCTAGGTGGGAGCAATATGGATATACTAGCTCCCTCTGAGTCACCTCTGCAGCTGTTATTGAACAGTCATAGATGGACGTCAGCCAAAAATAGTTCAAGTCCTGTGGGAGTCATGTTGCCAGAGGCTAGGGAAGCAGAAAGGAGCAGTCACTACTGCAACATAGTTCTAGTTCTCAATACCTATATTCTCTCCACTGGTCCTCAAGGGTTTTTCCAAAGAAAATGTTCCCTTTCCTACTGTGTTCTCTGAGCAGCATGCAAATTCTGATGTATGTTTCTCCTGTGATTGTTTCTCTCTTATGTAGAGACCTTTAAATAAAATGTGCATCTTAAAAGCAAAAAATGAAACCCAGTTTTGAAAACATTAACAAATAAGAAAGTACATCTGCAAGAAACTCCATTGTATTTGTCCTGAAACATAATAAGATTCAAATCATGTCCAGTGGACTCAGTGGACTCAGGAAACCTGTCTTCCTTCCTTGAAATAAACCTGAGTATTAGTGCCACACAAAATGAAACACACCCAGCACTTCACACTTTCCTAGTTACTATCAGGCAAACATACACTTCCTCAATGAACCTAATAAATCTATAACTCTATTAAGAGAAAGAAACCAAACATCTAGTTCTACTGATGCTATGAAGGTGGGTGTCCATCTTAATATGGAGTGATGATTTTTTAAATTTTCTTTTCACTTTGGGGATTTTAGTGGGAGTAAACCTATATACACACATACACACACGTGCATGAACACAAAACGGCAATTCAACATATTTCAAAGAAAGAGAAAATGGCTCCACAGGGAATTGAATGTTACTTTTCTCTCTTTTCATCTAAAAATCTGATTTAGTGAATGGAAGCTCAGTTGTTTATATCAACAGAATTGTTTGCCATAGTTGGGTGAAATGAATAAAACTACTGGAAAATTAGGGATTATTTGAGAGCCTGAACTTTCAGTATTGTAATCGGTTTTTCTTTTTACACTGAATTCAATATCAATGAATTTTATTTTATATCAGCATGATGACTTTAATTACTAATCACGGTAAATATTATCAATAGGTCAAACCCTACTCATTTCACCATACTTGTCACACTACACCAGATGGGAATATGGACAGCAAAACAAAATTTATTCATTGTATTGTAAATTATCCAGAGTTGGAAACTTTGAAAATGTGAAAGCTGACTGTCTCTGAAAATTGATCATGCTTACAAATGGTGAAAATTGTATATACTACTATAAATGTGTTGTATTAATATATCTTATTAATATATCTGTGTCAATAGATTTATCTATTACAGATCTATACTTTAATAATAAAAAGGAAATATTTATTATGCTTAATAATAAAGAAAACAGCAACAACAAAAAAGTCAGTTTAATTTCTAAATATGTGGTCACTCTTTAAAAAAAAAGTTTGCAGCAGCCTTTAAAGTAAGACTTTTTTTTTTTTTTTCTTTTCTTGTGGAGGAGCAGGGCTGCAGTGCTTTGCTAGATGATCCATGCCAGAATTTTCATCTAAGGATGCTGAAGAGGTTTTTGCCTGGTCATCAGCTGTTACATCTAAATCAGACAGGACTAATGAATAAGGGCTTTCAGCAACTGGAGCTCAAAGTATGCAGTATTAACAGACTAAAGTGTTGTTTTGTTTTAATACAAGAATTGAATTCTCTTAATGAATGTATGTACAGCTGGCTTATTTGTCCATTTAGCTGAACAGAAACCTTGCTACAGATACAGCTTCTCTGTGTAGTAATGTAATACATGTAATGGCACAATGAAGAAGGTAAAAAATTATTTCAGACTAACATATGCTCACAGCTCTGTAAAATCACAAATCTATTCCTGCAATTTTCACATACTTCTGTAACTTGGAAGTAACAGAAATTACTACATCTCATACTCCAGCCCCACATTATTTTTTTTTTTTTGTAATCTATATAGATAGGAAGATAGGAAGCTGGTTCTTCCACTCCTGTTTCCTTGCTCTTTGCAAAACTCCCTAGAACTTCCTGATCTTCAGAAAAGGAGGACATATCCGCTTAGTGTTTGCCCTTATTTCTTGGCCATCATCAAAGACTAGAATGAAAACTAATAGTCTTCAAATATTTTCAGGGAGCAACTGGTGGTCAGCCTGCTACAAACCTTTTTTCCTGATATACTTCCAGATATAGAAGATATATATAAGACAGATATGCCCTTTTCAGTTTCTTAGTAGTCCAATGAAGAAGGTAAGCCTGAGGTGGAAGTGGAGAGAGTAGCAAAATTGAAAAGGTAGAGAGAGGAGAAAAGTGTAAACTTTCATATAAAGTATTCTAAATATCAGGACTTATATCTAGATATCATCCCATTCTCTCATCGTCATTAGGAACTGGTCTCTGACAAGCAAGGGAAATTAGTTAATAACCTATTTGTGCTACAATATTTCTCAGTGAAATATGAACAATAATTAGTGATGGGTCAAAAACAACAAATCACAATAGCTAACCACATATTTAAGATGATTTACAAAGACAAATTTTCTTGCTACCCACACATTACAAGTTAGTGGGAGAAGCAATCAGTATGACAAAATCACAAGTTTTCAGTTCCATCCCTGCCCTGCTTAATCCCCTTTAAGAGAAGGAATGAAACAACAACAACAAAAAAAGTTTAAGTGTACCTGTGCAGCTGCTGCTTACTCCTTGAATTCTAAATTCTGAGAGAATCATGTTCATTACTGAAATTGTCACACATTATCTCTTAGTACGTCAAGGTAATTTATGAAAAAGAGCTAACAGAGCAAGCAATGAACTTATCAAAACTGTTTTTTTGTTTTTTTTTTTTTAATTAACTCCTAAGCCCCTCCCCCCCCCCTTTTTTTTTCTCCAAGCTTTAATTTCCTTTTAAAAGTAAAACACTAAAATTTTTATAGTAACAGTTGTAAAGATTTCTACCTTAGCATAAGATTTTCAGAGGAAAGGGATTCAGCTGACACATTTATGTATTTATTTATGCTCTAGCTTGGCTTAGACTTCATATGTACTTAGTGTTAAAAAAAACACATGCTGGGAATTCACTGTAACTGTATATAGACTTTGATATACATATACATGTCTCATTGTATATTGTAATTCATATGTATTTATTAACTATTAATATATTTGCCCCCTTTTGCACACCTAGTTAATGTCCACATGATAATGTTGATATTCACAAAATAGAAAGATAGTCCTTTTTTCCATGTTTTGGTTTAGTATTGCTTTTGAGATTAAACTTTCACCATATTCTACATGTATGCATATCCCATTCGAATAGAGGGTGTATACAAATGTGGCAACGCTCAGTTCCATCTGATAGTTGAAAAATATGTAAATTAAGCATAATGAAGGTCTGTTTATAACAGAAAACATATCATCATTCTGTCCATACTTTGTAGTTTCCTTTGCATTGAACCAAATCCTTTCCTTCATTTCCATTTTATTCTACCCCCAGGAAATTTACATGATCATTTTTTATACACTGTGAGGAAGAGAAATATGTTTGCTTTCTTGTTCTAGGTAAATTCTATTATTATATTTATTTATTTATTTATTTTCATCTGTTTTGAATATAGCATAGCTCTTTGGCATGTTAGAATTAGCACTACTCTTTAAAGGCTAAGTACATCCTTGATAATTTTAAAACTGCTTCTTTTGTATATGAAAAAGTAATGAAGATCAGCAGAGTTTGCATGCACCACAGGCATTAGTTCAAGCTCTTACTTGGGAACTCTAGCTTGAAAACGAAGGCAGACAGAAATAAAATTGATGTGGGTGACAATTGAAAAATTTTTTGTCACCCTCATTATACTCCTAGTTTGACAGCTTGCCCATGGGCTTACAGTCTTCTCTAGCTGCTTAGCTAATCAGCTGCAGGACTAAAACTTCATAGCATTGACAGAATATGCTCCTTCTTAGGTCCCAGAATGCATCAAATATGAGATTACACTTGGTTTCTGACTTTAGAAAGACTTGTGGAAATGTACTGTAGAATGAAAAGCAAAAGAAATCAGATAACGATGAAGAGATGTTAGCAGGAAATGGATCACTCAGAGTTTAGGTTTTTCCATCTAGCTATTTTCTCCTGCAGGTTGCAGGGTTCTTATATTAGAGGTTTATATATCTTCAAAAATAACAAGAAAGGAAACAGCCATCAGTGAAGGTACAGACAGCCAAATACCATCCTCCTCAAAAAAAAAAGACCAGCCACCGGAACAGGAGAGTTGGTCACATCACTGGAAAAAAATGTCTTTTACATCTTAATAGAAGAGCATGAGTCTGATGGGAGACTCAGCTGTGCTACAAGAAAAAGAATCATGGCCTATTCAGAGGTATGGAGTATTACGTTATAAATGGTTCAGAGCTCTGAGAACCATACTGCTGCACTTGATGATATGTTCTTATCACAAATAGTGATACATAGTGAAACAGTAAGACTGTGGGGTGCATACCGGTGAAATGGCCCATAATGCAGATGGCAAAGAAAGCTGGAGCAAGTTCCTCTCTTCATATCTAAGAAGTGGTATAATGTGATGACATTTCATTACAATTGAGGAAATTGTTTGCTCCTTAATGTGCAGTTTTAAGCTAGAAATACAGGAGATGCATATTACTGGGATGTCGGTGACTAAGTTTTGTAATTCACAAAATTAACATTATGATGTTTAATGACTCACACAGACAAATGGACGAAATACTGAATTTAATCTCTAAGGTATTTTAGTGGTCTTAACCACATCACAAATTAAAATCATTCCACTATTACAAGTGATCCAAAACCATTAAATATATATACATTTACAGTCCTTATATTATACCACTATAATAGTGTCCACTCCAGGCATTATTTCAATTATTTCTGGAGACAGAGTTGTTTATAAAGTTCCAGTCCCCTTTCCTGGGCTGGGACACATCCCACTAGACCAGGTTTCTCAAAGCCCCATCCAACCTGGCCTTCATATATGATTCTATGATTCTATGATTCGAAATAGTGTTCAGTTGGTGTCTTAGTTCATTGTGTCTACTCATTTAGTTGCTATTCACTAGACTTAAATATTGTTACACCATACATTTTGTTCTACAGTCTAAGTGGGAGCCTCTGAAGATTCTTTTGACTTATGGTAGAATATTTCGAGCCAAAGCAGCACTTCCTAAGTTTCTTTCACAATATTCATTCAAGGAGCCTGCCAAGCTTTTACGGAGAGAATTAGTGGTATTTATTCCAGCTTTTTCAAATAAAATCACAAATACAGAGAGCAGAACTGGAGACTTGAGCTGTCATCTACACTAGCTGTTGTAGCAAGACAGGAATTTTTATGGATTTGTAAACAGACAAAATAGTCAAGAGTATACATGCTGACCTTTTGCTGTTAGAGATGGCTGGAACATTGCTAAGCTTGAAGTTGAAAGTTGAAAGAAGTTGAAACCTGTAGTTTGTTCACTATTATTTTTCTCGGAAAGTACCAAGAGTGGAGTTGTTAGAAGATCTTTAGAGCATTTTCTTTTTTCCAATCAAGAGGTAAGGTCAACTTTATTATCCTCATGGACCTAATTTTCATCAGGGTACAATAAGAACTTGTTCTAAGATTTGGCTCAGTGTACGAATATTCAACTGTTTCAGCTGGAAATGTAGATAAATATGCTGGATTCTATTTCCTGATTTGACTGGGTTCTTCTTCTTCTTTTTTTTTTTTTTTTTTTTATTGGCATTCAAATCTCAAGGTGTGCTCTACAATTCTTAAAATCACTAGTATGACTTGAGCCTTTACTTTCCCCTTTCTGGTCAGAGGTCCTCCCTGGGGACAGGTTTCTCTGGCTGGTGGTGCACTTTTCTTTTTGCATTTTCTTCTTTCAGTTAGATATGAACAAGTTAGGGTCTCAAAAAGGGAAATCCTGTGTATTGGTATCTATTCATTTTTGTTTGATGTGTGCTTCTGAGCCTAATGCAGGATGGTGCAGACTGATTTGTTACCACAGTGTGTAAGGGCATCTGCTTCTGGTCTGAATTATGACCTGAACTCAAAGGCTGGGTCAGTCTTTTACTGCTTAGCCACAGAGTGCTGTCCTACTGAAACTAGGAAATATTCTTGTGGAATTTAGCTTAAGATGGGAATAAGGAGAAGACAAAGATCTCAACTAACTGGCTCAATGTTGACAGAAAGTTAGGAATTTTCGAATTGTCTGTTAGAAGGGTTGTAAGTTTCATTTCCATTCCATCACTGAACTTTGTTTACTCAATCAAATGGATTTCAGTTCAAAAGGAAGTGATATAATGCCAAACAACCATGATAAAGTGTTCAGAGTTTGCAGGTAGTACATATACACCAAACAGGTTTTACATTCTATAGTCAGTAGAAGACATCAAGCCAGCAGAAGTACTAAATATTTAATAATACTAGGAAAAAAAAATCCAAATGACAAAGTAGTGCTAAAATGTGGAAAAATGTCCCAGGAAAACAATTCTGTAATGCAAAAACTACACCAGATATGATTGGCAAAGATAATAAAAACTCAGAGACTGTTTGTGAAGGTCTTTTATACTGGATAGTAAAAACTGACGTTGCCGAGATACAGAGAGAAGACCAAGAAAAATGTAAGTAGCACAGCCCTTACCAAGTGCTCAGTCTGAAGATGAAAAAGCCAGGAATGCTTGGAATCTGCAAATTTCAGAAGTGGTGATAGTGCTAGTAAGCCAAAAGCTTTGCTCATCTCTCTTTCTGCTAGTAATATGTTGCTAATAGAAAATAATCTTTAATTTATCCCAGGTTTTGTGACTTACTGATGAATTGTGATTTTAATTGTTAAATAATACTATGAAACTACCATCAGTTCCACATATAAAACTACACAAATTAATGAGTTTTGATAAAAACGGAAGTGTAGAAAATGACAGAAAACAGATAACTAGTAGACAATAAACACATATATAAGAACTGAAGGGATTGCTGGGTTGCATGTTGCTTAATTAAAAACCAATTACATGTAGAACAATTAAATCAGCAAAACCAACTGTTGTCACTCAGGTTTGGCAGAAGTCTTCTTCTAATATTGTTTTCATTAACACATGAAGAATAAATGTCACATGGTTACATTTACAAATATATAACATTTCTACATAAAATTGTGTCATCCATTTAAAATATTTAGAGGGTTATATTGGTGTTAGGTGGATAGTTGGACTAAATGATCTTCGAAGTTTTTTCCAACCTTAATGATTCTGTGATTCTATGATCTTTGCTGTAAAATGCAAAAGAAAACAAGCAACAAACAAACAAACAAAAAAACAAGACACAAAACCGCTAGAGCATTGACAGACACTTCTCTGCAGCATCGTATCCTAGCTGTTCATATTACAACTGAATTATGTAATGGTTGCAAGCTTAGAATATTAACATAACTATATGACTTATCAAGGAAAGAATCGTAGCAATACAAGCTATGGGGAAAGGAATACGCAGGTCTCTGGGTACTTTGCTAATCACAAATAGGAAAGTTCTGTCAGACCTTTCATTATTACAGTGAAAGGCTGAACTTAGGAAGCTCAAAATACCTAAAACTGAAGCAACAGTCCCATTAAAAATATACTATATATATCTCTCTATAAAAATATATATAATATATGTATATACATATATGGGTGTTATCATAATAAAATAACTGTATTTAAAACAAGTTGCTAAGAAAATGTTCAGAGGATGACAGATGAAAAGAAAGTATTGTAACATCAAAAAGGATAGAAATCTGTGAAGACAGAGTAGATTATTGTCCAAAATATTTTACAAATTATACTCATGAATCATTTTCTTCACTTGTGGAAGTCACTCACAAAACATAACCCCTTCAGTAGTGCACTGGCTTGAGTCATTTCCTCCCTGACAGAAAAGGCAGTTTCACTCCAGAGGATCAGGTGGAGTTAC
This sequence comes from Anas platyrhynchos, assembly GCF_047663525.1. Classification (NCBI taxonomy): domain Eukaryota; kingdom Metazoa; phylum Chordata; class Aves; order Anseriformes; family Anatidae; genus Anas; species Anas platyrhynchos. The sequence continues at coordinate 47,613,478 of NC_092621.1, read as the reverse complement.
AGTGTAGTGCAGAATTTAGGAAAAGGCAAAGAAGTATTGGCACCAATCTCCACAGTTCAGTATTACAGTACTTGCTATCTGTCTTGGCATCCCTGGAAAAGGTGAATCAGAGCTATTCTGTACTACAGCTCTCCTTCTACACAGTCCTTCTGCCATCAAAGGAATCAGATGTGGGAAATATCCCCTTATGGAAGTGTAGGCAGAAATTCCACACAGTAAAGTAAGGCACAAGAGTGAAGATCACAAGAAACAACGATACATACTCTGAGGATTTAAAAAGGTGTGATAGGCACCAGGGCTGGCTGCAGAGATAGGACAGAACATGTGCAATATAGCATTGTTATGCTGCTATTCAGAACAGTCAGGAGAAGGGCATACATTGTTTTAATTTTTGGGAATTTAAATAGTGAAGCATAATAGTTATATAATGGAAGAGAAAAGGGAGAAAAAATCATTAATAACATCCTATTAACATGATGAACATGACATTTTTATATGATTTACTTTTTTTAATAGTTCAAAATAATAATAGAAAAGTGTCATAAACAGTTACCTCTCTGTACTGCATGGTACGAGTCCATGGCAAATTCAAATTTCATTATTTCCATTTTAATTAAAAAGAAAAAAAAGTAAGATTGTGAGATTGCAACTAATTTTGCTAGAACTGTGTTTGTCTACAACCTTTTTTCTACAGTGGATCTCCCAGAAGAAAAAAAAAATATATGCTAATTTCATTGGTTAATAACTGTATGTCTAAGCTGACACATAGACTCCTTCAGTACAGGTTTTGTGTTCACCACAAAAAGGAGGCACAGGGCTCTCAACGTGTATCTCAGTATTTGTGTTATCAGAGATTAATCAGAGATTAATAGTCTCCTGAGAAGAATAAAGTGGTGGATTAAAGTTGTTTAGAAAGTTTGGGTAACCTGATTTAACCCAAAAAACATTGTCCAGACCAGTATTAGAGATTGCAGACAATAATCAGAGTACAGTAGCTTCTTTGAAGAAGGTGCAAAGAAGTGGATTTTGGTTTACAGTCCAATATGTATAAGTATTTGACAGTCACCATTACATCTCACAGATCTACACTTAACTGGTAAATGAGTGATCACAACTTCACTAGTGGCTATTGTTTGATATAGTACCAAGCAGATTCGAAGAGGTCTACAATCTCATTGTGTTACCCCGGTGTATGTTTCTGTATACTATGCTATTCTATCCAGCAATTATAACTGTGCTTCCTGACTAACCCACAATTTCAATTTCACTCACCTAGACCTAATTTCATCATATGGTGCTTTATTGCTATCTTTGTACACGTGTTCCTCCAAACAAACAAACGTATACTATAATGAAGCATACATGTGACCATACTCAGATTAGAATTTTACAAAAATTTTTTTTACAAAAATTTTACAAAAATTTTTTTTTTTCAAATTAGAAGTTTTTCCTACACATATAATTAGTCAGACAAATATTTACAGCACTGTGAAAACATCCTTGTCAGTTTCAGACAAAAGCAAAAATATGTGGAGGAAAGAATGAAGTAGCTCGTAAGTTGATATCTCTTATTACTAAGGAAAGCATGTAAGTGTGGGATTTGATGAAATCTACTAACACTTTAAGTACATCTTATTTGCTAGGGAGCTTCTTGAGTACTATGATGAGGGCTACCAAATAACCTAATATAATTTCAGTCCTCAAGCATCCTGTGTGTTTTCTGTGTCGTAGTGAAAGAAAAAGATAGCCTCTGTTGCTGGAATGTGAGGAGCATTTTGGACTGCAGCTAAAACAAATTACCCAGTCCTCTGATCAGGCACGTGGATTCCTGGATGACAAAGAGCAGGCTAGATTTTCAAAGAAACAGACCTGCCAGTTAGCACTCTAACAGCAACCTCTGCAGGCAGATCTGCAGTGTGGTCAAAGAGGAGATCACAAAATGTGACATGAACAAATTATATTTTTTTCCTTTTTCTTTGAACATAGAGTTTGCAACACCGCACTCTTGCAAATGATTTTTCATTTACACACCCCTAAAAGGGAGTGAAATTCAGGAAATGTCCATGTTGTGCTCTTTGTGGCTCTCAACTTAATGCTTAGTAAAAATGCCACTGTTGGCACTGGGTGAAAACAGTATTGATTTTTATAAGTCCTGTGTGTCTTATAAGACTTTCAACTGCAGTGTTATACATTCAGGTGGACTGCAGATCACTTTTGTGTTTGTTTTCAAAACTCAAAGACCCACTAGAAAGTAATGCTATTCATTGTTCTGGCTTAAATGTGAATAAACTAAGGCATCAAGTGTAACGTATCAAGCTTCATTTTTTTTTTTTAATTATTATTATTATTTTTTAATGAGGAAGTACTAAATGGAAACCCTTGCTCTTACATGCAGATTAGCACCTGAAAGCAAAGATGTTACATTTTGCCTATACTAACGACCACTCTGATAGCACTCAGTTGACGGCTATAGTAAGGGTTATATTTTTCAGGTACGGGAAACTGAAAGTAGATAATATCCACATTTTCTCTTAGCAATTCAAATTCCGGCTGTTAAGCTGAAGTGGCTGTGCTTATTTTTCAATAAACTGTTCTTAGCACTTAATGTCAAGAAGAATTGTAATTGTGGTACAACACCGAGATACTGATATTTTGAGAGTCAAATCTTGGAAATTCAGGCATACAACTTGTACCCAAAGCTGCAGTATAGTGTAAGAATGCCAGAGGCAGGATCAGAGCATGGAAATGCTGTCTTTTGATCCTCTGCTCAAGCTGTTTGAGCACACTGCTATTCAACAAGACAGAGTGGACGATGGTATAGAAATCTCTATTAACACTGTCTCCATTAGAATTCTGAAAATGAAACATTATTATATTTTTTACACACCATAAGGAAAATCATTTTGGACAAAGCAATGAAATCAGTATTTACCTTGTCATGGTGTGCTGTAAATGCATGATTTATCCTTCCAAAGGGTATTTCTCCTTTGATTTTGCATTGCTGGCACATCAGTTTAAAGAAACATAGCTTAGATTGAGTATGTATTTTACATTACTTCCTTTCCTGTCTGAAAATTATATTTAAAATTCTCCCTCCTACCCCACAAATCACAATTCTTTGAAATGCAGCTATCAAGGGAAATATAACCATAAATAAGAAATAGTACTAGCTCCAGTCTAGGGGTTGGTGAAAAATGAAATTAATAATAACAATAAAAAACCTCCCTCTACTTCTTTTTTAGAGTCCTACTTTATATGAAAGATTATGACAGGAAGTCTGCAAATCCCACAGCCCAGAGAAGACTTGGAGTCTCTGGTGTGACATTCCATAGTCACCCAAAAGGACAACAGACATTTTTATTTTAGAGCAAATCTGTTTCATTATAAAAATGTTAAGATCTTAGCAAAAACAATCAATTTCCAAATGAACCAATTGACTGAAACCATGAGTTGCAGAGGGTGGGAGTAGGTAAAGTGAAGAAGAGAAGAATGGTTCATTAATAAGTCTCAAAAGATAAGTATTTCAGAGAAGCAAAAAACTGTGAGATACCAGAGTTGGCTGCAAAATGTCCTCTCCATCTCCTGAGATGCTGGTATTAGCTATGAGCAAAGAATTCTTCTCTAACAGTAAGAAACACAATAACACTGTATTTTAGAGGGAAATTGGATGTCTTATGATGGAAATAATTTTGTTATTGAAAGCTACCTGAATTCAATATGTACATACCAGTAGAATATGAATTTTCATCAGAAAATTTGTCACACTGCAGTAAAATTGTGGCCTGATATGAAAAGAATGCAGTAACTCCTGATTCCAAAAGTGTTTATAGAATTAAGTAAATTAGCACAACTATTAAAAGGAGGCTAGACTAGATGAAAACGTGAATAATAATGCAGAAAATCTGTCCTGTCTGTATTGCTGTCAGGAGGAGTTTCTTTGCCTTTACTAAAGAAGTGATAAATATTAATTCCATACTCTTGTTTTTTTTCCAATATTATCAAAGATGAATTTCTTTTTGAGTTTCCCTCTTCCACTTTTCTACATCTTGTGATAGATCTCCAGATGTACAAAATACATGTACTTTGCATGCTTTGAGGGTGGAAATTATTGGTCAAGAGTTGGAACTGGAGATATAGTAGCAGAGCATTTTATCACATGATCCAGAGTATCAGGAGATTGCTACCACTTTTCAGACCATGTTATCTCAGGCCACACAAAAATAGATTTAAGAAACGAACAGTAAAGCAATTTCTACAAAAGGCTATAAAATAATATTTCAAAAGAATGAAAAAAAATATATTTTCTAATTAGGACATAACTAATGAAAAGCAGACTTCAGTATGTAGAAGAAAGGTAGTAACCCCAACATGGCAACGTGAAGTTTAAATTTACAAAACAACAAATCAAATTAATAAAATATAAATTATATATGGTAAAATACTATATTGAAGAATGCAAGTGAAAATTGTCTGGGTAACATGTCCTTGGAGGAAAGCTCCTCTGTGTTGACAAAACATATGGCCTTTCTAGAGTCCTTAAATTCTGTACTTTAACAGATGTTGGAAAAATGTCATGTTTATTATGATTTTTAACATCTGAAAAAAAAAGTGTAGACAGTCCATTGATTTGCCATGTTAATTACTGACAACCTACAATCAGAAGGTATTTAAAAGCATTTTAGTGAGATTAAAAAACATTATAAATTACCTTTTTCATATTGAGAATTTCATTCTCTAAAAAATAAACATTTAAAATGTCATTAAAAAATATCAAGAAGCACTGTTTGAAAACACATAGTGAATGTTAGTATTATTTTCCATTTCTGCAATATTTTATAACGCATAAGATACAACATGATATCCAGGCTCCCTGTGTTTGCAGTCACTGTCAAGAAACATGGAAATATATATTTTTTTAAGCTTCATTAATTAAGAAACAATACAAACATAAACCAAACAATAGCTAAGAAGTTAAACTGAGAAACAATTGTCAAATGATTGTGCTATACATGTCTTTAGAGATATTCAGTGTACAGCTGGACAAGGCTCTGAGCAACCTGATTCAAATTTTCCATGAACTGGGGGCTGGACCAGATGTCCTTCAGAGATCCTTTCCAACCTAAATTACCCAGTGTTTCAGTGGTCCAACCAAATGAATGTCACTCTCCAGATGCGATACAATGCTTTGTTCCAGTTATTGTAGCGAAAGTTCACTTTTCATAGTGTGCTTGTTACTAGACTGAGAAAAAAGGTTGAATAACCAAAGAAAGATACTGGGGAAAAAAAAGAAAAAAAAAAAAAAGTAGGAAGAGAAAACAAATGGCTTGTTAAAATTAAGTACATACATGTAAATAGCATTATCATTTGGTTTCTTTTACATTGCCACACTAACTTCTCTAATGGACTCAGTGACTTATTTTCCTCTCAAATACTGTAGAATTTAAGCTAAGAAAGATAGCATTTAAAATCAAAGAGCTATTAATTAAAAGATAGAGGAAGAAAATGTGTATATTATTCCCTTGCATAATCACTGAATCATGATTCATGCTCTACTTGAGTTTATAAGAGCTCATGGGATTTCTCATTGAATCAAAAATATAAAAGTGTAACTTTGCATCTCCTGAATGAAATAACACCCATTTCCACATAAAATTATTAAAAAGCACTGAAGGAAGCACAGTTTATAAAATGGACAGACTACTATCTATTTGAATATTTATTTAGTGTCTTTAAGACTTTTAAAGAACTTTCAGAGATCTTACATAAGAAACTAACAGCAACATGAGGATCTTTAATTGAATAACCTAGGGTTTTGATTTCTATCATAATTTATAAATTCCCTTAAGGTCTGTTCCAAAGCATCTGTTTTCATAACAAATATATTAGCTAGGATAAATTAGCTTTTTGCCTAAGTGGTTGAATTGGAACAACTTGTTATAGTACTGTCATCATGGTTGTTTCTCAGTTGTATTGTGGGATATCACCTAGGATCTTTCTTTATTGACAAAGACCACATTGTGCCAAGCACTGCATAAACAAAGCACAAAAAGACATTGCTTATCCTTCTATTTTGCAGTCTGTAATGCATGGCAAGGCCACTGATTCCACTTGCTTGTGTACAAGTGAGTAACTGTGTATATTCAGCGGTCACCCATGCCTGATCTACATCAGCAACAGCCATGGATAAACTGTTGCATACTTCCAGGACTTTCAGGGTTGAATGCTGCTCGCTGCAGCTCTGCAGAACTCTTTTCTTCAAAGCCTATTTAATATAGCCTTGTTCAGGTGAGAAGATTTAAGTCTATTCACCAGCTATGTTAGACCCTATTGTTTATTTGTAGTGAATAATACTTTGTCATGGAAATGTAAATATGGAGCCAAGGTCAGAATGCATTCTGTAGGACAACCCATTCTTTGTACCTCTTTCATAAAACAGACCTTGTGATTTTTGCTGAATAGCTTTTCATGGAAAAGGTGAAGACATGAAAAACATTTTTTTTCTTGAAAATTACCACTCTGAAAAACTGCTACATACAGGGTACCTAATTAGTGACTTGATTATACAGCTGGAATCACAGCCATGAAAATTTCTAGTCACAATGTTCTTAAATTCTGCATTCTTTATGTATTCAAATTACTTCAGTAACTCAATTGCAAAAAGAATAAATTCAGTCCTGGTGTAGGCAGGGTGCTATGATGACTGATCTGTTTCTGATAGGGGTAACCATGGCCTAAAGCAATTTATCTGCTATTGATAAATACAGTGGAATAATTCCTGTTGTTAACAGCCATGTTTTCTTCTTTGATTATAGTACAATCACATTCATACCTGTTCATTAGATACCTAATTAAACTGAAAGTTAAAAGCAAGATTGGTAAGAAAAAACATTCTGTACCATTAATACATCTGAGTCATTCTAAAACTTGCAGTACTCATGATTCTGTCAGTCATTACAAATGTATTTAGCATAAAACAGAAACAACAATGCACAGAGGATGACAGATAGTTATAAAATTAATTTTACAACTAAACTCCCTTGATTCTGCAAGCAAAAAGGCAATAAAGAAAAGAATCCATCTCTGTGTACATTATATAATTTGATTTTATTGATATTAGAAAACCCTTAACTTAAAAATATGTTCAACCACAGTATTTTTCTATATGATCAAAGAAATCTAAAGCTTCATGTTAAGCAGAAAAGACATCATATTTCTTAATACAAACATTTTTTTTTTTCCAGGATAACTCATTGTCATAATTTCTTACATGAGACAAAGAGAAGAATTATTTTGTTTTATCAAAAGACTAAGTTGCCATATTTGATGGCTGAGAAGACCTGCAAATTAAACTAAACTTTTAAATGTCAGGAAAATATGCTAAAAATAAGTAGGAATCTGGTTGAGCTGGCAACCTTTATGTTTAGCTAAGAAAATATTTCATTGGTAGTTGCCTATATTTTCAAAGACTCTCCAAATATTTAAAAAGCTTGCCTAGATATATTACCTGAACGTTCACTTTATGGGTTATTTAATTTCTACTGCATAGTTTAGGATTTTTATTAACTACTGTTTGGTTTGTTCCTACTTTTCTTTTTTTCTAAAAAGACAAAGGTGGGAAGTTGTGATCTACTATGACCTTGTTGATTTTAGTCTTCTTTATATAAGCAGTATGATACTGAGTCAATTTTGGCTGCAGAAGCAGTTTTGGGTTTGGCTATTTATGACATACAGAAGCCCTATAAGGCTTTTTAAAAATTGTTTGAAAGGTTTGATGACCTTCCCTTGATGGTACAATGCAGGAGCACATTTGGACTTCAGGGTAGAATATACTCCATATATACCGATGAAAGCCTTTGCTGAGTTCAACATTTATAGAACTACAATTTAATTTCTGTGTGAAGTATGTAGAATTCAGCATATCTTCCTCAAATATTTACTTTTTATTCATTGAATAATAATGAATTTTCTTAAAATTTACATATAAAAATGCAAACTAAATAATAGATTTAAATGAACTAAAAATGAGTCAGATATTTAACATCTGTGCTAGCTCTTTTTTTGACCTGAATATCCAAACAGTAGAATCTATCCCTTTCACACTCTTCTTATAACAATTTTTTTTTTTTTTTTTTTTTTAATAAAGGCTATATATGAAGACACTTAATAATTGCTGTAGTCATTTACTTGGAAAGACTGAAAGAGGTCAACAACTCAGATGACCTTTAAAAAGAATTGCAGGATACAGATTAAATAATAACTTTTTGGCTTCTCAAGTTAACTCAGTGAAAAAGTTCTGCCAATCTCCATGATTCAGTTTAGAATAAAGCCAGATCCTCATGTCATCTCACTACCAGATTACATATTCCATTCCCGCCTGCTTTTAAATATCCTACGGCTGCAGACCTGCTCTTGTATCTGTGTCTGATGGACACCTGGGGGCAGCAGTCGCTTGACTGTAAATTGATTGAGTCCAAATGTTTTTCTTAAGCATGGTTTTGGCATTTGTTAAAATTGTTGAATTGTTCAATATTCAGACTAGAATCTTACAAACTCAGCCAACCACCATCCTGCCAGATTTGTTATACATGTATGTGGTAATACATTATACTACTTCACCAAAAGGTCCCAGCAGTTGCTTAGACATGGATTCATATTTTAAGAAAATGTATCAATCTTTATTTCTACACTGCTGTTTCTGTACCAGTGCTGTTAAGATAGCTGTTTTTTGTCTTATTTGAACAAGAGAAGAACCATTGAGTATGCTTCACTTAATTTCATTACAAAACTAACAAATTATGGTCCCTGCTAACATAGGTAACATAGTATCAGAATGCTGAAACATTAGCCTGCCTATTGCCCTGTAATTTTTCTTGTCTCCTGTAAATTAAAAAGTTATAGAAAAACAAAACAAAACAAAACAAAACACCTTATTTTGTATAACAGTAACGCATTATTTATGTGACTGATATTGATTTTGAATATTCGGAGAAATAGAATAAATGGAAGAGGTTCTAGCAAAATTTTTAACAGCCCTATCCCCTGGCCTTCTAACCATTTACAGTCGATTTATTATTGACTTCAGAAATTCAACTAGTAAATGAAATATATAGTTTTTCCCCTACAAAAGGTGCAAAGTCAGAAAGCATGTGAGACTGATACAGATCTCTTTAGTACATACTCTGATATAAGCTGTAACTTTATAAGCCGTCAGTGTACCCAGATTGCCATGAAGGTCAATAGTGTCCCGGCCTGTATCAGTAAGAGTGTGGCCAGCATGACTACAAAAATGATTGTCTCCTTATATTTGGTGTTGGTGAGACTGAACCTCAAGCACTGTGTTCAGTTTTGGGGCCCTCACTGCAAGAAGGACATTGAGTTTTAGCATGTGCAGAGAAGGGCGATAAAGCTGGTGAAAGGAGACTAGGAAACATGACTTGGAGAAATAATTGAGGGAATTGGGATTGTTTAGTCTGGAGAAAAGGCTGAGGATTTCTTCACTGCTCCCTGCAACTAACTGAATGGAGGTTGCAGTGAGGAAAATGTTGGTCTATTTTCTGTGGTAACAAGCAACAGAATGCAACAAAACAGTCTCAACCATGGGAGGTTTTGACTGTAAGTTAGGAAGAATTTCTTCATGGTGAGAGTTGTCAGACACCGGAGTCTTTAGCACTGGAGGTGTTTAAAAGGGATGTGTACATGGTGTTAAATGACATGGTTTAGCTCTGGGACTTGGTAGGTCAAGCTGATAGTTGGACTTCAAGGCCTTTTTTGAAATAGAATATTCTACAATTCTGTGATTCATGTGTACCTATTTATTTTTTCTTAAAGATCTTTGCCACTTTCAGTGCACAGTATAGGCAATACTCATTGAAAAGGAAGGAAGGAAGGAAGGAAGGAAGGAAGGAAGGAAGGAAGGAAGGAAGGAAGGAAGGAAGGAAGGAAGGAAGGAAGGAAGGAAGGAAGGAAGGAAGGAAGGAAAGAAGGGAGAAAGAGAGAAAGAAAGAGAGAAAGAAAAGAGGAAGAAAGAAAGAAAGAAAGAGAGAGAGAGAGAGAGAAAGAGAGAAAGAGAGAAAGAGAGAAAGAGAGAAAGAGAGAGAGAGAAAGAGAGAAAGAGAGAGAGAGAGAGAGAGAGAGAGAGAGAGAAAGAAAGAAAGAAAGAAAGAAAGAAAGAAAGAAAGAAAGAAAGAAAGAAAGAAAGAAAGAAAGAAAGAAAGAAAGAAAGAAAGAAAGAAAGAAAGAAAGAAAGAAAGAAAGAAAGAAAGAAAGAAAGAAAGAAAGAAAGAAAGAAAGAAAGAAAGAAAGAAAGAAAGAAAGAAAGAAAGAAAGAAAGAAAGAAAGAAAGAAAGAAAGAAAGAAAGAAAGAAAGAAAGAAAGAAAGAAAGAAAGAAAGAAAGAAAGAAAGAAAGAAAGAAAGAAAGAAAGAAAGAAAGAAAGAAAGAAAGAAAGAAAGAAAGAAAGAAAAAGAAAGAAAGAAGGAAAGAAAGAGAAAGGAAGATTACATAAGATTATAATATTATCCACTCAGGCCACCAGTTGACTTGGAATCTCAAAATTCCCTGCACAAACATCTGTGCTGAAACTAATAACATCAGTCTACCATTTTGTCAGCCTTTGTTTAGGTAAACCCTAAAGGAAGGTGAGCTACTTTTGTATTTTTTAGCACCAAATAAATACTAAAGTTCAGGAACATTGAGTTACACGAAGGTGTCTTCCCCCCTCACAGGCTAGAAACTGACGAGGTAGTGAAATGAGAAATTAAGAACACAGAACAGAAAAACAAACAGTAAATGTTTCCCCACAAAATTTCCTGTTATATCCTAAGCCTAAACTTTTGAAAAAGAGACTGTGATTTTGATAACCATAACGATGATTAACTCACTTCTATAGAGTATAATTCTCAAACTAAAGGTCAGGGCCCTCACTCGCATCATGAAGTGTTAGATGGCAGAAGGCAGAAAACAGCAGCAGCAATTTAATTTCCTGTGAGCTGTCCAGCTCAGTTCTACCAATGTTGGAAAGTGAGAAAAGGCTGGAATGACTGACAGAAAGTGTTAGTTAAGGAATAACCTTTCATTACTGGCAATAGCTTGGTTTCTCCAAAGAGGGAAAATAAACGTAAGCATTTGGTAACAGTTATTATTACCATTTTCCAAGACTCTGTTTTGGAAGATTCAACCTGCTAGCTGCTAGCTAGTATACCTTCACTGTAGCATACAAAGGAAAGGTCTTGCAATGAGTATGAGCCCTGGTGAAACAAGTAGGTCTTTAGCTATAATAATATCCAGATTCTGTCCTTATACTGGATAAACCAGAAAATCACATTGCTTTCAAGTTTCCAAATTCCCTTAAATAAAATTCAAAAATAATGATGTTTAATGAAACTTTTAAAAATGGTTATCTAACATTCTGCTACATCTATTGACATGCCAGTAAAATGAAATCAAGACTCCAAATGTCACGATAATGTTTCCAAAAAAAAAAAAAGCACTGACAAAGACCGCAAATTTCATCTTCATTTCAAATTTCCCTCAGAGTCTGAAGAATCTCATTCAGCTCTTCCAGGCAGTAGATGATGAACAATAATTTTTTCAGCATTTCTCCAGCTGAATTGCAGGCTTAACAACATTAAATTGTACATATTTTTGTCAAGTTTACTGGGGTTTAGTCTTTAATTTTAAACTGTCCGAAAGCCTCACTCTGAATGAAAGCCTGCAAGGAGTCTGTCTGAGGAATTAATAAAGATTTTTACCTTTAAAAACACTACATTTTTTGTTGTTGTACTTTTTTTTTTTTATTTTATAGCAGCCACATATTCATCACTTACACATTTCTTATGATAAGAAGTGCTTTGCAGAATATTGATAACAAGTGTTATTTCTTATTCCATAAGAATAAAAATATGTACAGCCCTAAAATTATGTATTATATAAGAATTATAGAGACAGCAATAATGACAAAAAAAAAGTTGCTTTCCGATTTGCATTTAAAGCTGCTTTCAGAGTTTCTTCTTTCTGTTTTCTTTGTCATGATCATTTTTTGAATGACAATTAAATACTTCTAGTTAATTAAATTGCAGAAATATTTGCAGAAGATTTTTTTTCCTTCTGTTTTTCTTATTCATCCAGTTCATGTAAAACATCAAAGAATTTGCTATTTTGAATTCAGTTTGTTCAGTTTGTTTCAGTTAATTGACTTTTAAAATAAGGTTTATTTTAGTAGCACAAGAGTGCCCTATTTTTTTTTCCATTAAATGATTCATAAGTACACATGTTAAATTATCATGTCATTGTCTAAATATAAGAAGGCTTTATTTCTCTGTGTTTAAATGTAACAAACAAACAAACAAACAAACAAAACAAAACAAAACAAAAAACAACAACAACAAAAAAACAGTTTTCCAGTGGGAAATTTGGAAAAAAGTAAATAATTATGCCACATGTGTTGCTTAAAGCTTGAATTTCATCTTGAAGCTGAAATTAGTTGAAAATTTCTTCATCATTTGTGAGTCCATTTTACTTTGAAACTTGTAATTAAGTAATTCTTTATTCTCAACTATGGTAGTCCTAAAATAACTCATAATTAAACTCTTACTACATTCTGAACTAGTAGTTTTCAGGGGGATTCAACTGAAAAGTAATAAGGTATAGTATGGAATTTTACACCAAAAGTCATAGTAATAGCAGAACAATTGATTCAACACATAACTGACATCCAAAAGCTGTGGATTCTAATAAAGAATTTGGACTCTCTTTGACAGCACATATATTAATTACTGACAAGGAATTGTCATGAATTTAACAACCTTAAGAAAATAATGCTTATATCCAATATAATCAATATTTAAACAACAACAACAGAAGGTATCCAGCTGTACAGTTGTATGTGTATGTGGTAAGAAGGAGGGGTGGGACAAAAGGGGTAATGGAAAGACAGGAAGCAGTTGAGTGTATTTGAATGTGTGATTACAAATGTGTTAATATTTTTCTATAAATGCATTAATTATTCTATAACAACTTGACTTTTATTTATAATTGCTTTTTTACACTTACCTGCAGAAGTCTAGTGGAATCACTGAGGGGAAAAGCCTAATATTTTTTGGATCAGGCTAGGAAGTGTGAGCATAAAGAGCAAAAATTGAGAGAGCAGCTGAGGCATTAATTAAATAACAAAGCAAAAAATGAGTTGTTAAACATAGTATAAATTGACAAACGAGAAAAAAAAAAAAAAAAAAAAAAAAAAAAGGAAGAAATTAACACTGTAGAGCTGCAAAAAGCCTGGGAAAAACAGTAAAGAAGATTCTGCTTGGCACAATGAAGCAATGGAAACCAGCTGCAAGACTAAAAGAGTAAAGTGAAACAGACAGAGAAGTACAGATGATACTGTGATGTTGTGTTAGAAGCTAAATGCTAGGGAAGACAAAAAGACAAGTGGAGCAATTATAACTACAAGATTTTGAGATAGCAAGCTTCAGCCAGAAGATTCGACTCTCTGGAAAGGAATCTAAATACATTTTTTTAGCAATATTAAATCACAAGATTGGGGCAGACATGTTAATGAATAAAAACATGAAAATTTAAAATCTTCTGGTTTAGTTCTTCATACAGGTCTAGTCTTGAATTACGTCTGGAGAGAAGCAAAAGAGGCAAGTTTTACATAAGTACATCTAAGACAATCCATATTATTGTATTTTACAGAACACCTGAAAATTCAAGTCCATAGTTATGTTTTTTGCTTAAAATAAACAAATGACAACAAACAAACAAACAAACCCCTCTCACAATGTTATCTGTTCTTTAATAGTGGTGGCAATAAGCTTGTATCAAGCAAATGAAGTGACTTCCCATGTGCATATCTCTGACTTTTAAACTCCACAGTTCATGTCAGAGACAAACATTTTGTATACAATAAAAAGAGGAGTCTATACTCTACCTGGTCAGACAGAAGTGGGCAGTGTTGATGCAAGAATGATTATTTCTAGAATCCCAGCAAATGATCATGGTCCTTCTTTAGCAATGCAGGTTTTTGGACCTACATTAAATACAGTCTGAGATCTGAATTTAATCCCATAGTTATTTTTCATGAATTAGCACAGTGACAACTCATGCATCAAGTTCATTGAACTTCATAATTTTATGTCACCTCTTTAGAAGTGATAGATTTTACACATGCTGTTCATCTCAGAATAAAAAAAAAAAAAAACATTTAAAAGAATATAAAAAAAAAGTGAATGATCAAAACGAAATGCACAAAATGTCACCATGCATGAACAATGTTAACAAAATTCTTATACTCAAAGATATATGTAAAAATCTGAAGGCATATAAGTAGTAATTAGAAGGAACTGTAAAGCAAAAAAACATAAATTAAGTTACTCATGTTCTGTCTACTCATCTACCCAAGAGCAAACTAGGTCAAGAAAACCACGGTCAAGCAAAATAAATAAATAGGAAAATAAGTAAGTAAAACTGCACAATCCTCTTGGCTGTACCAGAAGTCTGTAAGCTGCATTCACAGGATCACAGAATCTCCCAGTGTGTGAGAGGTTTTCTGTCAACCTAAGCATTTATGCTGCTCGATTGCTAAAAAATGTGTTCATAGAATCATAGAATATCTCTAGTTGGAAGGCACCCATAAGGATCATGAAGTCCAACTCCTGGCACCACACAGGTCTACCCAAAAGTTTAGACCATGTGACTAAGTGCACAGTCCAATCTCTTCGTAAATTCAGTGATGTTTTTGTTAAGTTGTATGCTGGATATTTTGTCCAGCAGGATCCTACGGGAAACTGTGTCAAAAGCCTTGCTGAAGTCCCAAAAGATCACATCAGCTGATTTCCCTTGGTCAACTAGATGGGTGATCTTATCATAAAAGGAAATCACATTTGTTAGGCAGGACCTCATGAACCCATCTTGGCTGGGACCAATGACTGCATTGTCCCCCAGATGTGCCTCAATAACTTCAGGGATCATCTCCATAATTTTACCAGGCACTGACGTGAGACTCACAGGTCTGTAATTGCTAGGCTCTTCTTTCTTAGCCTTCTTGAAAACCAGGACAACATTTTCCAGCTTCCAGTCTACTGGGACCTTTACAGATTCCCAAGATCATTGAAAAATAATTGAGAGAGGTCCCGTGATGACATCAGCCAGCTCTTTAAGTACCCTGGGTGAATCATACAATAGAATGAATAGAATCATAGAATATCCCGAGTTGGAAGGGACGCATAAGGATCATCAAGTCCAACTCCTGGCACCACACAGGTCTGCCCAAAGGTTTAGACCATGTTACTAAGTGCACAGTCCAATCTCTTCGTAAATTCAGACAGGCTTGGTACAGTGACTACTTCCCTGGGGAGCCTGTTCCAGTGTGCAACCACCCACAACCATCATTAGTAACTGTAATGGTAAATGGAAGCAACCCAGACTTAAGATCTCTTACCCTGCTATGTGTGATAACATGTCATTCATATATCAAGAAAACAGAATAATTGAGAAGAAAAAAATTTTCTGTATCTGTTTGGAACTTAGATTAGTTCCAAAATTCCCATGCTCCGTCCCGTTCACATACAAAGCACTTCATACAAAGAGCCTGATTTTGCCCTCTGGCTCTTCACTTGCTATTCCATCTTCACAATTGCTTTAGTGATGAATTTTCCACTGCCTGTCTTGTGACTGCATACTCAGTGACACACATATACAGTGAGCTTTCTCTCCCTTTCTTAAGTCAGATCTACAACAGCCACTGGAGCATCTGTTGGAGATGGAAATTACCCATAAGTGTGATATGGAAGAAACAACACATAATGTATACGCATCTTTTCATATAAGTTGTCTGATTCAATGTCACTTTGCCTGCTGGAGTTTTGCCTTTCAGTTTCCCATTATTTCAGGAAATCAAAATGTTTTCTTTATTTGTTTTGTATTTGCCTTTTTATAATTAGCTCATGTACTTCTCTTGATGTTTGTTTGGAGGGAAGGGAGAAGCCAGGCATTAACATTCAGAACTTAACCCTGCCTGCTTGAGTTTGGAACTTGAAGCTATCTCTTTCACATCGTAGGTCCATAAACTGACTAGAAGACTTTATTATTTATTTATTATTTATTTACTATCTACCTACCATCTATTTATTTATCTATTATTTATTTCCTCTTTTTAGCCTTTATTATTTATTTATTTTCAAAAAAATAGAAAAGTTTTGGTATAGATCTCATGATCTTTGCTACTACAATTACTCCATTTATATAAATTGACCTGAAAATAGATCATGAGAGAGAGAGAGAAAGAAAGAGAGTGAATACATTCATAGTCTAGTAGGTGGGTGGGTACCTCAGCCACGGACCATTCTGATTCAGAGATGTGTTATGCCAGTGTATCCCATATCCTATTGAAATGTCTTGTCACTGGGTTACATATTCTTGGTATCTCGGTGTTTTGTTTTGTTTTGTTTTGTTTTTATTTTTTATTTTTTTGCAGATGAAAGGAAAGGGATACTTCAAAATTTATTGAGCTTTCCCTGATGTTGATGGCAATACTTTGTAAATTCTGAAGATATTTCTTTCACCAATCTCTATGCACAATATATGGGAATGCTTTTAAAGGTGCATTTCTTAAAGTTACTGTTTATATATGAACTTTGAAAATGATGCTGTTGAAAGGACCTGTGCTGTGCCTGTGTTTTGCTTGCCAGTTCAAACTGTTCCTTTGTGGAACTATTAAGCTTGAAGTGGGAACTGAAATTTTGTACACTGAGAACTGACATATGGCACAGAATTTGCCTTTTATTTGGAAAGCTTTCAGCAAGGAACCTCCCCCACTGTGCTAAGCTTCTTCCAGTGAATGAAGTAAGCAGACATGAAGAGGCATTCCTAAATAAGCTACATTCCAACTAGGTCTCTGTGTGGCTTGGGAAAATAAGCTCTAGACTTATAGCAACAGCTACACCAATAAGGATGGTTAACCTATTCCTATCTTCATTCTGTTAAACCACTAAGAAACTCACTCCCTGTAGAGCTAAAGTCCAGTAACCTGACAGAATTCACTTAATGGAAAATAATATGATATACATTCAGAATGCAAAATAGATTTTGTTAAGTTTTCATATTTGTAAAACCATGATATTCTAAGGCTTTTTTTTTTTTTTTTTTTTTTTTTTTTTTTTTTTTTTTTGGTCTGTTGTACATTATAAGAATTCAATAATGTATAATATTATAAGATCATAGGAATCATAGGATATCCTGAGTTGGAAGGGACCCACAAGGATCATCAAGTCCGGCTCCTGGCTCCACACAGGTCTACCCAAAAATTCAGACCATATGACTACATGCACAGTCCAAACACTTCTTAAACCCTGACAGTCTTGGTACAGTGACTACTTCCCTGGGGAGCCTGTTCCAGTGTGCAACTAGCCTCTCAGTGAAGAAACTCTTCTTGATGTCCAGTCTGCACCTCCCTTGCTGCAACTTGACACCATTCCCGCAGGTCCCATCACTGGTCACTATAGACAATAGATCAGTTCCTGCCCCTCCACTCCCCCTATTGAGCTGTAGACTGTGATGAGGTCTCCGCTCAGCCTCCTCTTTTCCAGGCTCAACAGGCCAAGCTGCTCCTCATATGTCTTCCTCTCTAAGCCCTTCACCATCCTTGGATCCCTTCTCTGGACACTCTCCAACAGTTTCACGTCCTGTTTGTACCGTGGTGCCCAGAACTACACACAGTACTTGAGGTGAGGCCACACCAGTGCAGAGTAGAGCGGGACAATCACCTCCCTCAGCCGACTAGTGATGCCATGCTTGATGCATCCCAGGATACAGTTGGCCTTCATGGCTGCCAGGGCACACTGCTGGCTCATATTCAACTTGCTGTCAACCAAAACCCCCAGATCCCCTCTCTGCAGAGCTGCTCTATAGCATCTCACTACCCAGTCTGTACTTATAGCCAGGGTTGCTGCATTCCAGGTGCAGGACCCAGCACTTGCTCTGGTTAAACTTCATGTGGTTGGCGATCGCCCAGCTCTCCAACCTATCCAGATCTCTCTGCAAGGCCTTTCCACCTTCAACAGAGTCAACAACTCCTCTCAGTTTACTATCATCAACAAATTTGCTCAAAACACCTTCTAGTCCTACATCCAAATCATTCATAAAAACATTGAAGAGGACTGGCCCTAAAATGGAGCCCTAGGGGACTCCTCTAGTCACCATCCACCAGCCTGATGCAGCTGCATTTACCATAACCCTTTGAGCCCTGCCCATCAGCCAAATATTTACCCATCCTATGATGCTTTTGTCTATCTGTATGCAGGACATTTTGTACAGCAAAATCCTATGGCCAACTATGTGAAAAGCTTTACTGAAATCCAAAAAGGTTACACCATCTGGTTTCCCTTGATCAAATAGATGGGTGATGTTATAATATATAAGATATTATAATATATATCAATATGTTGGCATTTACTATGCCATTTATTATAGCTTTATAGCTTTGATATTTTGGGAGGTGATAAGGATATAGGTGGTTCTATTAGGCCAAAAGCTGAATGCATGGGAATTCTCATTGCCAGTTTATATTACCAAAACAAAACAAAACAAAACCAAACAAACAAACAAAAATCTGAAAATTTATTGAAAACAAAACAAAACAAAACAGTCCTTTGCATTTGTCATTGCCTTAGAAAATTTATAAATGGCATTCACTTTGAACTATTGTATTTCCTAAGAGCTAAGATGCAGCTTCCTGGAAGACAATCTTCAGCATCCTGCACTGAACACCCTGCAAATAAATACAACTTTCCTTCCACTACACTGAAATGTACACCAAACATTGATTGATTGGTTCATAAACCAGTTTCCCAAGTTAATGAATAGAACACCTATAAAATCCGGCATGTTTTCACATTTATCCTTCATAGAAAATCATGTATGTAAAATGTTTCTTGGATTCTGGCAAAATAAATGTCATCTAATGAAAATTTCTACCTTAATATCGGTTGCATCTAAAACTTCCATTTTATTCTTCAGCATATTAGAAAACCCTCAAATAATTTTATAACCTTCAGAAGTGTTAGACAAAAATCAATCCTTTGAGTTTTAGAATTAAAATACATACTTGCAGCTCATTGCTGAATAAATGAAAAAAAAAAAAGGTATTGTTTGTTCCTTACGATATATCTTTAAACAGTGTGAACACCCTAAGCAGCTTGTTCATGGCATTTTTTTAATGGGGAAACATATGAAATGCATTTTATTGTTAAGTTAAAAAAAAAACAAACTAACTAAAAAATAATAGAAAGGAATTTTGCATTAAGGGAAGTAGTACTTCTTACCCCCCCCCAAAAAAAAAAAAAAAAAAAAAGGAAATCTGACAGTGTAACTGAAGAAAACTATTCTATAGATTTAAAACCTGGAAACCAAAAAGCACATTGATGCCTTCATTATTGATGTTGAAGTGGAACCATGTGATTCTTACTTCACTTCACCTAATACAGTGATTTGGATTCTAGTTGTATTTCCATAGATTTTCTTTTCTCTGTTTTGTTTCAATTTTTATAGCAATTGTTGACAGTTTTCATTTTTCTACAAATACCATTCTGGATACTTTACATCATCTTCCTGACACTAAGATTTCATATTCAGCGCTTTGGTGTGATGGATACTTTTAAGTACATTTTATTTACAGAGATTTTTTTCTAACCTTTTCTTGTTAAGGAACACCATGCTGCTTTTCTGTATACGTACTGCACATACTTAACTGCTGCATACTTTTTCTTGATTAAACATAGCTGATTTTTCTACAGGTATATTGTTTAAAATGTGCATATGCCATGTTAGCATTTCAGAAGCATATACTGCTTTTGAAAGCTATATATAATATCTGATATACTTTTCTGTCTAAAGCATATGTCTATATAATGATGCAAAATTAGACATACATAGGTAAAGTAACCATCTAGATGGTTACTTTACTATATAAGATTATTAATATGTGACTATTAATATATTCAATTATATTAAGACTATAATATTCATTTATATTAAGACTATAAATATGTGTTTCAGAAACAGATGATTTCAAAATACAATGATGTCAGTGGTTTTCCTGTCAGTTCTTCCACATGTCTCTCATGGTTAAGGACTCCCTGACATGTAACCACATGTAACCATTTGGCTGTTTTTTTGCTTTTTTTTTTTTGTTTTGGTTGCACCATATATAATCAATTCCAAGCAACAAAATAGGAAATTTTTGAAAGTAGAAAACAGTCCTAAGTTCTATGAACTTACTACAGTTCTTCTATTTATGAGGATACATATTACAATTGTTAACAATTCGTGTCCATAAAGAACAGCCCTGTCTGCCTCTGGGCCCTGCACTGGCAATTTAATTCTTGAACCACAGATGCAGTGTGTCCCAGTCTCCCCCTCATTCTAGTCAATTTATCAAGTCTTCAGAAAATACTCCCCAAATTTATGAACCTGTTTGCCTTTGTTATTCCGGACTTCTATTTCTAACAGTTACAGCCTTTTTTTTTTGTCTTCTTCAAGATTAATTTAACACTGCTATAGGTGTGACTGTCCCCGTGAATGGCTGGTGAAGAATGTTTTAATTACTGGTGAAGTGTCAATAACAAAGCTATTTGTGTTTGTATGAAGTCTTTGATGTCTGGGGTTTTCAGAACAACCGATAACAACTAGTGACTGTTATGGGATACTATGCAGGCCTCTGATATCTGGCCAGGTGGCCAAGAGATTAAGAAGAAAAAAAAGAAGCTGAAGGACGGTTAGGATACAAGACCTGCAGGGGATGCTGTATACACTTGACACAGTGCCAAGGAGTACAAAGGGGAAGGACGAGAAAAAACTTGGAGGAAGACTACGAGCCTTCAGCATGAAAGACCCCTAGAGACCCTCAGAGGGACCACCGGAGACTGATGCGCATGCTCCAGTAGGAGGGACTGGGCCCTGGAAGCTAATTATAATAACCTATTTTTTTTTTTTTTAGAAGTAGTAATGAATATGTATTAGTCTAGGAGCATAAAAATCAGCTACTTGACGTAACTGGTGTGCGTCCTGGTGGAGCGGAGACTCCCGGTGCACCCAGCACAGTTTGCTTACCTCTATTCTTTTAATAAATCCTATTTTTTTTATTTAATCCTATTTTGAAGAACGAGTCATTTCTAACACAATGACATATGCACAATTCAAGGGGGCATACTGAGAACAAAGGCTCCAAGCTTCTGGGCCTTATCTAACCATAAACTTGGAAATAAATAAATAAAAATAAACATACAAAATCACCAAAACAGTCCTGTTTCTTACTCTCTTTATCTCTAAAATGGATGATTTTTTCTGCAGGAGGAACACTTCAAAGATCATAGAATCATAGAATCATAGAATATCCTGAGTTGGAAGGGACCCTTAAGGATCATCAAGTCCAACTCTTGACACCGCACAGGTCTACCCAAAAGTTCAGACCATGTGACTAAGCGCACAGTCCAATCTCTTCTTAAATTCAGTCAGGCTCGGTGCAGTGACCACTTCCCTGGGGAGCCTGTTCCAGTGTGCAACCACTCTCTCTGTGAAGAACCCCCTCCTGATGTCAAGCCTAAACTTCCCCTGCCTCAGCTTAACCCCGTTCCCGCGGGTCCTGTCACTGGTGTTAATGGAGAAAAGGTCTCCTGCCTCTCGACACCCCCTTACGAGGAAGTTGTAGACTGCGATGAGGTCTCCCCTCAGCCTCCTCTTCTCCAGGCTGAACAGGCCCAGTGCCCTCAGCCGTTCCTCGTACGTCTTCCCCTCCAGGCCTTTCACCATCTTCGTAGCCCTCCTCTGGACACTCTCCAACAGTTTCATGTCCTTTTTATACTGTGGTGCCCAGAACTGCACACAGTACTCGAGGTGAGGCCGCACCAGCGCAGAGTAGAGCGGGACAATCACCTCCCTCGACCTGCTAGCGATGCCGTGCTTGATGCACCCCAGGACACGGTTGGCCCTCCTGGCTGCCAGGGCACACTGCCGGCTCATATTCAACTTGCTGTCTACCACGACCCCCAGATCTTTAGGGCTCTTCAAAATGCCAAAATGTTCTGATTCCTGAAAGTTTCTTTTTAAAGAGAAAAACTAATTTTTTCTTTAAGAATGTATTTCTCTACAGTGCCCTAATTGTCTCCGTATGGTAAAAGCCTGTGCAAGAATCAGTGAAGACAATGGCATAAATCAAGGGTAATGTTAAGGAACCTTACAAATGATTTCAAAATTGTTAACAAATGTGATCTTCTGCTGTGGGATGTTTTCTGTGGTGTGTTTCCACTTAGCAGTCAGAATGTTTACTGCACTCAACCATATGGAGTTCTGTAGATGTGTGTTTCCTGAGAAGCTTGACACTGAGAGGAGAACTTTCTCTAGATCAGAGAAACTTGTACTAGCAAATACTCTGCTTCACTTAATTGCATCATGCTGCACTACAGAAGTGCATAGGAATATATTGACATTATTATACAAGAGCAACCGTCCCTAACTGTGGTGTTTTAACACCAGTAGATAGCTAAGCATGATCATTCTACTGTCTCGCACTCCTTCAAAATGATGGGGAGAAAATGTGGAAAAAGCTTGTGGGTTGAGGTAAGGACGGGGAGATCACCAGTTATGGTTGCAGGCAAAACAAATTCAGCACAGGAAAGGTTAATGTTATTTATTGCCAGTTAATAACAGCCCACAAGAATGAGAAATTAAAAGCAAACTAAAAACGCCTTTCCCCCCATCTACAGTATACTACCTCCACCACCCAAGCAGCGCAGAGGAATGGGGAATGGGGGATACAATCAGTCTATAGCACTTCACCTCTGCCACTCCCTCATGGTCCCTCCCTGCCCCTGCTCCCCGTGGGGTCTCTCCCATGGATGCCGTCCTTCCCCAACTGAGCCTGCGGGGGCTGCCCACGGGCAGCAGCTCTTCAAGCACTGCTCCCACACGGCTCCGTCCCACGGGGTCCATCCATCCATCCCCCAGGAGCAAACTGCTCCAGCACGGGCTCCCCACGGGTGGGCGGCAGCTCCCCCCAGACCCCCTGCTCCTGCGGGGGCTCCTCTCCACGGGCTGCAGCTCCGGCCCGGGGCCTGCTCCTGCGGGGGCTCTCCATGGGCCGCAGCCTCCTCCAGGCCACATCCACCTGCTCCAGCGGGGGCTCCTCCACGGGCTGCAGGGTATGAGAAACACTCTGTAGCTAATAACTTAGGCTCAGGCAATGATCTTGGTGAAGTAGCAATTTTATTCATGATTGCAATGGCAGGCATCCCACAAACAGGAGCACACCTACCAGTCACAGAGTACAATTTATATACTTTATTCCTTGACGACCTGGACCCTCTCTTGTTTCCCCATTGACTGGGTAATCCAGGTTCACAACCTATCTGATGCTTCAGAGACAATACATGGCCTTCAGTTGCTGGCCTGTTAATTTTCAAATTTCTTTTGACTTTTTTATTGTTTGAAGTGGTAATGTTTCTTCACTTATCTGACTTGACTTGACATCATGATTTTTGCCTAATTGCTCTAAGGAGTCTGGTTGTCTGCATTTTACAAGTTTGTCTGGTAAGCTTGCTTTTCACTGCAAGCATATTTCAATACCACATTCCTTACATTTAAACAATGTAACTCTGTGCAAAAAACAACTTTTTTATTCCTACAAGGGGAACTGCTGCTGAGCGCCTGGAGCACCTCCAGCCCTTCTTCTGCGCTGACCTGGGTGTCCAGGGGCTGTTCATCTTCCATTTTCTCCCTCCTCTCTCCCAGCTGCTGTTGCACAGCAGTTTTTTCCCGTCTTAAATTCACTCAGAGGCCTAACAAACATCACTGCCTGGCTTGTCTCTGCAGAGTGGTGGGTCTCTTTTGAAGCTCCCAAGTCTTAATGGTGCAGCTTCTGGGTGCTGCTAACAGAGGCCAACACATGCAGCTTCCTGCAAAACCTTGCCTATTAAGCCCAATTCATTAACTTATTCAAAGTTGGGAACCTTGCACCACACTATTTAAATTTTATTCCCTTAACCAGTGTTCTTCAAGGTTTTTAGTCTATAGATCATTTAGACTTTTAAAAATGCACTCACACAACTGCACACCTCTACTTTTAAAGCAGCTGGCAAAAGAGCTGTGTCATGTAGGTAAGTAAAAAGTTTCTAGTATATATATAAAATCTCTATATTATAAAACAACAACAACAAAGCCAATAACTACTTGTAGAGTAGCAATAAAAAAAAAAAAAGTGACACATTATGCCAGAAGATACTCAAGGCAGTCACAAATTGACTCAGTTGACTCAGTTGTCACAAATTCCCTCAGGCACTTGATATTTCTCTGAATGCAATATTTTTATGGATTATCTTCTACTGCCTTGTGAATAACTTGTGACTTAACGGTTGTTGGGCTAAATGACACTGCAGATGTTCTAATGAGTTCCCCAAAAGAGAATGAAAAGACAGTTAGCATCTGGTTTTAGGCTGGACTAGGAATACATCTTTAAACCTTTAAATCTTTTAGGTCTAGGTCAAAGAAGGTAACTACAAACTCCACATAGATGTTTAGAGAGGTCCATACTAGCCTTCTAATGTGATCTATGAAGTGTCCGGTTGATTGCAATTAAAGCTATGCCCCTGTAAATTTCAGAAGATGTTGGTTTATACTTCTATTGAGGACTAGTGACTTCAGGCAAAGTCTTAAGGGTGCAGGCTATAAGTTATATTGGTTTGTAGGAAACAAAGAGTTCATTTTTTTTGGATCCTCAGAGCCTTTAGAGGCAAGCCAGATCTACCGTGACATGAAATGCACATCTATCATGCTAGCAGAGGGAGCACAAGCCTGAAATCTCTAAAGAAAAAGGGAACCTTCAGAAACATTTTGTGTGTCAAATGAGTATGTGAATTCCTTCTGTAAATACAAAAGCTGCCAGTTAACTTAAAAACAGAAATAAAAGTCATTTTTAATTGTTCCTTTATTGTTGAAGAAGGAGAGGATCCAAAGGTGTTCTCGTTTTGGGAACAGAGTACTTCATTTATTTTAATTTCAATATTTTATTTATTTATTTATTTGTTTTAATGGTAACACACACAATTGGCTGATCTTTTTAGCCCCTCTCCATCTTTTGCCATGGAGGACTGTGAAGAAGAATACTTCTAAATGAAATAGATCCTTGAAACAAGAGTTGTAGTACTTGGAAAAACAATTATCAATACTCACATGTTTTTTGAGGAGGAAGCAACACAGAAGTGCATGGTGATCTAAAATAATTATTACATGACTGTCTATATTTGAACTGCAAATAGAGGAGGGAATCAAATTTTGCAAAACTACTGCTCTTCCTTTCTGTCACCTTATATCTCTGGAAAATTATAGAGAACTCCAGGTCTCTCTAAAAGGCGAAAAGCTTCTAAATTTACTGCAAAATACGCTTGCCCTAGCAGTTCAAAGACTGCTTTATATTTAAGCTTTTCTGAAACTCTGAAAGTAATGTCCAAGGCTTTAAAGATATATCAAAAATAAAAATAAAGGTACAAAGGAATTATAAAGGAGAGCCAAGTAATCACCCTAGGGGAATTCTGAATATATATATATATGCATAGTTGTAAATACAGCTGCAAGGGAATTAACTGATTCTGCTAAAGCTTAACATGCTCTGTCCTGGAGGCAGATGTTCTTAATTTTTAACTTTCTGAAAATAAAAAGAGACATCAATACGTGTTACCACCAGAATTCACAATTTCACTTTACCTGTAACTTACATAGATATACCTATACTACATACTGTGAGCATACACATTAATTTTCATTAAGTTGGTTCTTTATTAATCACTAGCTATTTTTGAGAGCTTTTTTTCTGGTGTATATTTTTTTAGGACCTTTTTCTTCAAACTGAAAGGGGAATTCAAAATAACAAGCAGTTTATAGAATGGTATCAATTGTAATGTTCTATTAAAAACTTTAAGATATACCTTTGCAAGACATTTGTATCATGCATTACAAACCAAAAACTGGAGATAGTTACTTTCACAGTGGAACACCCCCTTGGGAAACCTCCATTTAGGGGCAAGCTGTGACCATCCCAGTTGCAGTAAGCCATTGAATACTGCTCTACAATGTTTGACAGTATATGAATCCAGCATTCAAAGAAATGTGCTGTGAGTGCTTCAGCCTCTAGGCTTCTATAAACTGCTTAAATGACTGCTATAGTTCATATTCTTTTATTTAAGTAAGACTATATATATAAAACAAAACAAAAACAAACAAACAAACAAAAACATTAACTGAATTTTTCCTTACTTGGTGACATATGTGTGTAGTGGGTTTCCGTGGCAAGGTTTTGGTTTCTTATGCTGAGTCTGTTTTGCCCGTTACAATAATTACTGCATGATTTTCTCATCTCAACTTTTGAGCTCTTTTCACATATTTTCTCCCCATTCCTCTTTGAGGAGGGGGAGTGAGAGAGCGGCTGTGGTGGAGCTCGGCTGCCCATTTGAGCGGAACCATGACAATGTGATACATAAGGTCAGGGATATACACAAAAAAGATGTTGGTTTTGCTGCCTTGGTATGAATTTAGAAGCCATAATATGTCTCAGTAAACTTCACTTTCATACCTGAGAAACAGAGGAACAGTAGCACAAGCAACAGATAGTCGTAACTGGATAAGGGAAATGCTAGCTGAAATTCCAGTAGAACACCGATCTGGTTTGTAGCTGTATACATTTTAATTCTTTATAATCAGATTTTCTGTCTGTTGAGCAGTTTTAGGTTTAAGCAAAAAAGTCACATCTTCTTGGACTTTGTCAATATTTCTAACAGACTGTATTTTTTACGTAATCTGTTAAATTACACACGCATCAACAAGCTGTTGAACTGCCTTTTTCTCTGGTGATATCAAAGGAATCTGTGGTCACCCAGCAGAGCTGAAAAATATGCCTATTCCCTTTAAGGTGATCACTTTTGGATAATCAGCCTTTAAAATTTTGGATAGCCTGCTAGTTAATACATGTTTTATTACACAATGTGTAAACGCTTATTACATAAGGCCGTTGTCTTGCTAGGCATATCAGTATCTTGATCTCTGATGTTGTTAAATCTCCTTAATTTTAAAGTAAGAGTGTAGTGTTTGTTATGCAATGTGTTCTTTTAATGAATCAATTAACCAGAATAACTGATACAGTACTCCCTTAAGGAAAAAAAAAAAAAAAAAAAAAGGCTTTTGATACTGTCTCCCGTGACATCCTACTAGCAAAGCTGAGAAAGTGTGGGATAGAGGAGTGGACAGTAAGGTGCGTTGAGAATTGGCTGATTGGCTGACTGGCTGAGCTCAAAGGGTGGTGATTGGCAGTGCAGTCTGACTGGAGACCTGTGACTAGCGGTGTTCCCCAGGGGTCGGTGCTGGGTCTGGTCTTGTTCAACATCTTAGTTGACGACCTTGATAAGGGTCCATTCTTAGCAAGTACGCTGATGATACAGACCTGGGAGGAGTGGCGAACATGCCAGAAGGCTGTGCTGTCATTCAGCGAGACCTGGAGAGGCTGGAGAGCTGGGCAGGAAGAAATCAAATGAAGTTTAACAAGAGTAAGCACCAAATTAAGTTTAACAAGAGTCCTGCACCCGGGAAGGAACAACTGCATGTATCAGTACAGGCTGGGGGATGACCTGCTGTTGAGGAGCTATGTGGAGAAGGACCTGGGGATCCTGGCTGACAACAGGTTGTGCCTGTCATGTATGCCCTGGTGGCCAAGAAGGCCAATAGGATCCTGGCATGCATTGAAATGAGAATGGCCAGCAGGTCAAGGGAGGTGATCCTCCTACACTATTTTGCCCTGGTCAGGCCTCACCTGGAGTACTGTGTCCAGTTCTGTGCTCCCTGATACAAAAAAGGCAGGGATCTCCTGGAAAGAGTCCAGTGAAGGGCCACAAAGATGATATGGGGCCCTATGAAGAAAGGCTGAGAGACCTGGGTCTGTTCAGCCTTGAGAAGAGAAGACTGAGAGGGAATCTTATCAATGTTTACAATATCTTAAGTGTGGGAGACAGTGGGATTTGGCCAAGCTCTTTTCAATGGTTTGTGGGAACAGGACAAGAGGCAATGGCCACAAAATGGAGCACAAGAAGTTCCACACCAACATGAGAAAGAACTTCTTCATGGTGAAAGTGACGGAGCAATGGAACAGGCTGGCCAGGGAGGTTGTGGAATCTCTTTTTCTGGAGATCTTCAAGACCTGTCTGGGTGCCTACCTGGGCAGCCTGCTCTAAGGAACCTGCTTTGGCACGGGGGTTGGACCCGATGATCTCTGAAGGTCCCTTCCAATCCCTACAATTCTGTGACTCTACGATTCTATGATTCTGTGACACCTCCCCTGACCCCCCCAAACAAAACCAACAAAACCAGAATTATTTTGAAAAGGACATAAACATGGAACTATTAGTTTTAAGTGACAGATATAAAGCTTTTGAAACTCTTACAGTGGGTAGAAAAAATAATTGTCTTTATTATTCTGACAAATTGCTGCCTAATACGAGTCTTTTACAAACCTTCTAAAGTAAGTGGTGCAAGAGCCTGTCAGGTTCTGGACCTGGATATGCTTAAAACAATTAAATAAATAAATAATAAATTAGATTATTATTGTTCTTCTTCTTATCATTATTATTAATCTTATTTGGGCACAGTTTTAATATGTCTCATTTGTCTTTTATTGTTGATTTCTCATGATCCTAGTATTCCAAATTGGAGTGCAATGTATGATTACACTAAAATATAAGGACTTTTAATTGCTTACATTTCATTTTCATTCATTAAAATTCATAGATTTTAAGGTAAAATAAACCTAGGATAGGTAGGAAGCAGCATTTTCTATTTAAAAATGTGTCATAAATGGAGCAACCTGATCTGGCGTATAAATTTTGAACAGCAGTTGTGGTATTGCCAACGTATATATGTATATAAATAAATGTCTTAGATTATATTGCACAACTAACCGTCAAAAGGTAAAATTTAGGAAAGGCAAATGGTGAAATTTGGTGAAATCTCATGAAATCTGAAGTACTTGACCTGTAAACATGTGATTTGCATCTGAAATTTCATCTCCCAAATGCAGTAATTTTCTATAAACTAAGCAATTCACTAAATAGGTTTTCCATGGCAAGAAGATGCCGCTGCCCAGGGAAGTGGTGGAGTCACCATCCCTGGAGGTCTTGAAAAGATGTGCAGATGTAGAGCTTAGGGATATGGTTTAGTGGGACTGTTAGCGTTAGGTCAGAGGTTGGACTCGATGATCTTGAGGTCTCTTCCAACCTAGAAATTCTGTGATTCTGTGTGATATATACATGTATTTATACGATATAAAATATTTATTTATATAATAGTTTATATATATATGTATAATATATGTATGTAAAAATATATGTCATAGTCCTACTGTCTGTGTGTTTTGTGAAGTGTACTCATGTCTGCTTTTATTTCCTCTTTACTAAGCATTTGTGGGGACACGTCTATATGGAAAGGATAAAATGATAAAGCATGGAATGATCACTTTTCCCTCAGTTCTTGCATTTTGAGTAAATTACAGAGATTACTTTAGTAACTCTAGTGAGCTGATGACCAGACAGACATGTCTCTCCATTCAACATTAACTGGAGCTATAGTACATCCTACATTTTACAATATAGTGTTGTTATATTGAGCAACTCTTTTCTAATTGCCATAGAAATTGAAATATCAATACAGTAATGGAAAGTGATAACATTCTGTTGCTTTTTCCACAATCCCTTCCCCTGCTATGAGGTAATTTTACATCAAGCTGCAGAGAAAAACATTCAGTCCAACTAGTTTTTATAATTACTCTGGACTCTAACTTTTGAAATGCCTGCTTGCTAATATTCCAGGTCTTCTTCTCTGATTACACTAATAATTCATGAGTAAGACCTGTTATTCATTAGCAATGACATGTTTTACAGTTTTTAAAAAGACAGTTACCTAAGTTTGTTTTAATTGGTTATCATATTTTCATATACTTAGTAGCAAAATACCTAGCAAAGAAGTACCCTCAAACAGTTTTGAGTAGAAAACCTAACTGAACGTCTACTCCTGAATGTATTCCTATAAAATACAAAGATAATATATATAACACCTTCTTCAGTTCACAGGCAACAGTGTTGTTGATTATTAACTATATTTGCATACAATCCACTTCATGGCTATTAATAGAAATGTCTGAAACAAAGTCTTTATTGCTGTACAGATAGCTCTGAAGCTAATCCATGAAAAAAACTGTCCTGGTTTCAGTTAGAACAGAATTAATTTTCTTCCTAGTAGCTGGTGGAATGCTGTGTTTTGGCTTAGGATGAGAAGAGTGCTGATAACACCCCGATGCTTTAATTGTTGCAGAGCAGTGCTTATACTAAGCCAAGGACATCTCAGCCTTTTGCTCTGTCCTGCCAACGGGCAGGCTGGGGGTGCAGAAAGAGCAGGGAGGGGACAGACCCAGGACAGGTGACCCAAACTAGCCAAAGGGGTATTCCATACCATCTGACGTCATGCTAAACAATATATAGGGGTGGCTAGCCGGGGGAAGGGGGCCGGACTGCTCGGGGTTAGGCTGGGCATCGGTCAGCGAGTGGTGAGCAATTGCATTGTGCATCACTTGTTTGTACATACTATTATTACTTTCGTATTATCACCATTGTATCATTATTATTATTATTGTTATTATTATTTTTGTTATTATTATTTTCCTGTCTTATTAAACTGTCTTTATCTCAACTCACGGGCTTCACTTTCCATTTCTCTCCCCCGTCCCAGAGAGGGAGGGGGGAGGGTGAGCGAACGGCTGCGTGGTGTTTAGCTGCCGACCGGGTTAAACCACGACAAAAACATTTTTGAGTATTCATGCATATCACTGTTATGGTTGTACACAACTTAAAGTCAAATCAAACTGCAATTGGCTTCCACAGTGGCTGGTCAAAAGTGGGAAGTTATCCATATCCTGCAGCTGCAGATCACAGAATTACACAAACTTTCCTTTAAGCATCATGGCCTGAACAGTTGCAATTTACCTCTCAGAGGCATTGATACAACACAGGCAGCTGTAGGTCTTATGAGCAAATGTTTTGATTCTCATAACTATTTTTTTCATTGTTTTTATATGTTATGCAGTCCATCCATAATAATAGCCTGTGCTGCTTAATGCAATAACTAATTCTGACCTTTGCAACTTTTGTCTAAAGAATTAAGCAAATGGTCTAACCAAAGTGCATATCCTTCTCTGGTACAAGCCCCCACCTGCGGTATGGTATGCAAAGGCATAGCAGTGGGAATGACTGTTGAATAAGAATGTTATATAAATAATTTACACGGTAAATTTCCATTAAGATACATGGAAAATCAGGCGGTGACTGGAGACAACCAACAAGGCTTCAGTAAGGGTAGATCATGCGTGACAAATTTGGTGGTCTTCTATGATGAGTTTACAGCATCAGAGAATCAAGGAAGGGCAACAAACATTATCTACCTGGATTTGTGCAAAGCATTTGACATTGTCCCACACAACATCGTTGTCTCTAAATTGGAAAGACAAGAATTTGATGGATGAGTCACTTGGTGGGTGGGGAACTGGCTGGATGATTGCACTAAAGAAATGCATTCAATAGCCTGATAGCCAATAGAGACCATTGATGAGTGGCATTCCTCAGGGGTTAGTATTGGAACTGGTGCTGTTTAACATCATCTGTGACACTGATAGTGGGATTGAGTGCACCCTCCACAAGTTTGGTGATGACACTGAGCTGTGTGGTGCAGTAGGCATGCTGGAGGGAAGGGATGCCATCCAGAGACACCTGGACAGGCTTGAGAAATGGGCCTGTGCAAACCTCATGAAGTTTAACAAGGCCTAGAGCAAGGTCCTGTGTCTGGGCTTGGTCAGTCCCAAAGCACATGTACTGTCTGGGTGGAGAATAGGTTGAGAGCAGCTCTGAGGAGAAGGACTTGTGTGTGTTGCTTGATGAAAAACTGAAGAGGAGGTGGCAATGTGCATTCACAGCCCAGAAAGCCAGTCATATCCTGGACTGCATCAAAATAAGCATATTTAGCAGGTCAAGGAAGGTGATTCTCACCCTCTACTCTGCTCTTGTGAGAACCCACTGTAATGGCTTTACCCTTTTGGGCAGCTAAACTCCACCATAACCCTTCACACTCCCCCTATTCAAAAGAAAATATACTAGAAAGAAAAAAAGGCATGTGGGTAGATAAAGGTAATTTAATTAACAGAAAAAGAAAGAGGGGAAAAAAACAAAACAAAACAAAACAAAACCCCAATGACAAGCAAAGGCCATATGGAAGCACAGAGGGAAGCAAAAAAAATCTCTACTTCCAACGAGCAATGTTGAGCTGCACCCTGGGAAGCAGGGCTTCAATACATATGTTGGTCATTTGGGAGGACAGACATCTTCATAACAAGACCTCCCCCTCTCCTTCCCCTTTCCCACCTTTTGTTGCTGGGTGTGACATCATATGGCATGGAATATCCTGTTGGTTGGTTTAGGTTAGCTGCCCTAGTGATGTCCCCTCCCCACCTCTTGCCCACCCCCAGCCTACTAGCTTTGGGGGTGCTTGGAAGGAATCTTGCTACTGTGCCAGCACTGCTCAGCAACAGACACAACGCTGGTGTGATACCAGTGTTTTTATAGCTAAAAGTGCAGAGCACAGTACTGTATTGGCTGCTGCAGGGAAAGTTAACTCCCAGCTAGACCAGAACACCCACCTGGAGTACTGCATTCAGCTCTGGGGTCCCAAACATAAGAAGGACACAGACCCACTGGAGCAAGTCCAGAGGAGGGCCATCAGGATGATCATTGGGCTGGAGCACCTCACTTATGAAGACAGGATGAGGGATTTGGGGTTGTTCAGCCTGGTGAAGAGAAGGTTCCAAGGAGACCTTATAGTGGCCTTTCCGTACATAAAAGGGGCCTACAGGAAAGCTGGGGAGGGGCTCTTTAGAAGGGAATGTAGTAATAAGACAAGGAGTAATGGCTTTAAACTAAAAGAGGGTAGATTTAGTTTAGATAGAGGGAAGAAGTTCTTTAGTCTGAAAGTGGTGAGGCACTGGAACGGGTTGCCCAGAGAAGTAGTGGATGCCCAATCCCTGGAAGTGTTCATGGACAAGTTGCATTGGGCTTTGAGCAACCTGGTCTAGTGGGAGGTGTCCATGCTCATGAGAGGAGGGGTGGAACAAGGTGACCTCTTAGGCCCCTTTCAACCCAAACCATTCTATGATTCTATGATTCTATGTTTTTCCATATAGTTTCACCTTGGTATTATTGCAATAATTTATCTTGTGTTTAGGAAATAACACATGCTATGTCTGGTGACATGGATGCTTCTAGAATAAATGGATTATCTGTTGACTGGGAAGAAATTTTCTTTGAGCTACTAACTCACTATCTTTCCTTCCTGTCCTCTCCAAAACATGTCAAGATTCTCTGCAGCATTGTTGCAGAAAAATCCAAAACTCAATTATGTATTTTAAAAGGCATTATAAGAAAAAGTATTCTATATGCTAGGTATCTGGCAGGAAAAGCAGACTAACAGTATGGAATTTGCCTCAGTCTTTATTAGCAAAACCAATTGTGCTCAGAATACCCAGCCTGTGTTGCAGGAAGACAGAGACAAGTAGCAGAATGAAGCCATTGTGATCCAAGGGGAAATGGTTAGCCATCTACCACACTACTTGATCACATACAGATCTGTAAGGCCAGATGGGACCCACCCAAGGGTGCTGAAGGAGCTGGTGGAAGTGCTCACCAAGACACTTTCAATAATTTACCAGCAGTCTCCTGTTGGCTGGAGGTTGGTGAATGTGACACCCATCTACAAGTAGGCCAGGAAGATGGATCCAGAGAATTACAGGCCTGTCTGTCTGACCTCAGTTACAAGGAAGGTCATGGAGCAGGTTGTCCTGAGTGCCATCACATGGCACATACAGGACAACCAGGTGATCAGACCCAGTCAGCATGGGTTCATGAAAGACAGGTCCTGCTTGGCTAACCTGACATCCTTCTGTGATAAAATAACCCACTCAGAGCAAGGCTGTGGATGTTGCTTACTCAGACTATAGCAGAGCCTTTGATAATCTTTTCCACAGCGTTCTCCTGGAGAAACTGGCTGCTCATGGCTTGGGTAGATGTCCTGTTTGCTGGGTAAAATCTGGTAGGATGGTTGGGCACAAACAGTCGTTGTGAATAGGGTTAAATCCATTTGGTGACTGTTCACAGATAGTGTTTGCCAAGGCTCAGTATTGGGGTTAGTTTCATTTAATATTTTTATCAATGATACTGATGAGGGGATTGAGTGTACACTGTATAAGTTTGCAGATGACACTATGTTGGGTGCGAGTGTTGACCTGCTTGCGTGTAGGAAGACTTTGCAGAGGGATCTGGATAGGCTGGATTGATGGGCTTTGTCCAACTGTATTCAACAAGGGTAAGTGCTCAATCCTGCCCTTTGGTGATAACAACCCCAAGCAGTAATAATAGGGAGGGGGAAGATTGGCTGGATAGTTGACCAGCAGAGGAATACTTGGGAACACTGTCTGACAGCCAGATGAATATGGGGCAGCAGTGTGCCCCGGTGGCTGAGAAAACCAAGAGTATCCTGGCTTGCATCAGAAACAGTTTGGCCAGCATGATTAGGGGAGTAATTGTCCTTCTATACTCAGCACTGGTGAGACCATACCTTGGGTACAGTGTTCGGTCTTGGGCCCCTCACTACAAGAGAAGTATTGAGCTGCTGGAACATGCTCAGAGAGGAGCAACAAAGCTGGTGAAGGGCCTAGAAAACAAGACACATCCCTTAGAGAGGCTGAGGGAACTGGGGCTATTTAATCTGGAGAAAAGGAGGCTGAGGGGAGACCTTATCACTCTCCACAACTACCTGAATGGAAGCTGCAATGAGAAGGTGTTGGTTTATTTTCTCAGGTGACAAGTGATAGTATGTGAAGAAATAGCCTAAAGTTGTGCCAGGGGAGGTTTATATTGTATATGAGGAAGAAATTCTTCATGGAAAGGGTGATCTAACATTGGACTGGGCTGCCTAGTGAAGTGGTGGATTTGCTATCCCTGCAGGTGTTGAAGAGACAGATTGGACATGATATTCAGGATATCTACATATCTACTACTATTTTAGTAGTAGACTTGGTAGTGATAGATCAATTTGTTTCTTTTACTTGAATAGTGGAAGATAATAACCACGTCACAGTTGTGCAGCACTAACTGGGCATCAGCCCTAGTGTTCACAGCCAGCAGAATGTTGGCATTGGCTGTGCTGTAGGGAGTTGGTGACACTGCTTGCCCAGATAAGCAAGGGCAGGGAGGGAAGAGCATGGAGGGAGACAGTGGAGGGTGGTGGGTTGTGCTGTCTTTTTTGGGAAACCTTTCAAGACTTTTATTTCTTATAGTTATTTCCTTATATTTAATTTATGTACATTTGTATATGAGTGTATATACATATGTGGGAGATACACATATATTTAAATATGCATACATAGAATATCAGTGTATAACTCAGGGAGCTGCACAGAGACACAGGTGGGCAGAAGGCACCAGAGCTGAATGCTACAGATGCACAGACCAGCAGAGAAGCCATCTATTTTATATTGACCCAACTCTTATTTTCCCTGTTAGCAAGATTTCTACTTTGCAGTGATGGTGAAATAGCAGAATATAAAAATAATGTGATTTAAAAATGCTTTTTAAGTGGTCTGAATCTTGGTCTCAGCAACATTTCACATTTCTGTGGTGATAACAGTCTATCTACATCCTGAACATCTGTCAAATTATTGTGAAATATGTGTAAATCCAAAGCAAGAAACAAATCTATGAATACTTTGCCAGCTAAAAAAGATTAATAATATCTCCCTTGTCGACATGTAGAAATCATTGAAATATGCTGGCTGAACATCCCAGTAGAGAAAGACAGAAATTGAATTTAGTATCTTTATTTACAATAATTTAAAAATGCCACTTTTATTTTTTTTTAATATTATTATTATTATTTAGTTAAAGAGGTATGTAAAATATCACAAGTGACTACAAGTGCCTAGGATAAGAAACAACACATAAATTGCTACTGAAGAAGCAATCCATGAAGAATAGAAATATACAGCAGCATGCAATGCATGAAATGATTCTACGGTGACTACATGTAAGTAAATATTTCTGTATTCAGATAAAGGAAATAATATCTATTAGTACTGAAAATAAAAGTGTAGTAGTGAAAAAAAAAGGCTCTAAACAACATCACCGAACACAGCATTATAGCAAATTTAATTCAAATAATAATAATAAAGCAAATCTAATACAGCTATATCTACAAAGATGTTAGAAATGGAACAGATCCAAACATTAATGTTACGTTATTTGCTACTGCAAAGTCACATCCATCATTTTCCATGAAATGGAAAGATGAATAATCATATGGATTGCTGAAAATAATGATATTTTTTTGCCCTTAATTTGGTTGCACAACTTAACATGCCTACATAGCAGAAGAAATGTATTTGAATTTGCATAGGCTGAGTACAGAAATGATCTCAAACTGGTGACTTGCTAAGGACTCTGGCAGGTGTTGGATAAAATGGGGATGCCTTGCAACCACCACTACATTAAAGAAGGGGAGTCCCGGGAAGTTAAGACACCTACCCCTAGAAAGGATTTGCCTCTCAGTGAATGCCTGAATTGCATTTACACACCTTTGTTCAGAACTTGAGAAAATTTGAATTATCATTTGGCTGTGTAACTTCCCCTCCTGACAGTACATAAAACCTCCATGCACAAATCACTTGGAATCGCTTCTATGGGAATAGTTTCCTAATATTTAGTTTCTCACCCTAAATTCTTTTGGATTTCTAGTACATATATTTTTGAAATATCACAGCCTGATCCAGTGAATATATATGAACATACATTTCATTTCTGCTCTGAGATGTCCCCTCAGAGCAGAAGTTTCAGTTTGGCTGTAAGCATCCTCTGTTGGAATATGGACCTCTGTGTACCCATAAAACAAAGGATTTAGGCATAAGCCTAGTTAGAGGGAATACAGTTGGACTATCCAGTGACCTCGTCTAAACATGTGCATAAATTCTTAATTCAAGGAATAAAACTTCAGATAGCAATTTTTCGATCAGTCTTTTGATCAGCTTTTTATTTGCACTATAGTAAATAGAATAATTTTAAATCAATAAAACCTATATATTCAAAATAGCTGGGCTAAAAAGAATGGTGAAAATTCCTACTGAGAAAGGTATTCCTGGATAATTTTATTACTAAAATGTACTGATCTTCACTTATCCTAAGCATCTCCCAGGTATTCTATTTATTTTAAGAAAAATAGATACAAAACAGGTAAAAAACTAGAATTTTCCTGGAGGTTAGTAAAGCTATTCTGTAGCAACCAATAAAGTAAAATAATATGCGCTTATTGGATTCTTAAACCATAAGGGCCCCAAACCACTCTGCAAGCTGTTTATATATTCAAGAGGTGCATTCATATATATATTATTTCACTGTGTATGTACTGTTGAGTACTGTTAAAAGTACAAACATTTTTGGAAGCAAAACCAAAATCATAGTTTGATAAGACTGTGATGTTATACACCTTAGTTGCGTAATAACAAAAAATAATTATAAATGTTCAAAATCTCAATGTATTAAAATATTTGAGGGCCAGATGATTTTTAACTAATGTTTAAGCAGAGAAGAAATAAAACCATTAAGCAAAAGCTGAATTTATTATTAGCAGGTCAAACAAGAGTAGCAACACAAACAAAAATCTCATCAAAGCTGGATTATATATTCATTGTATACATTATACACATATACACATAATATAATATATAATATATATGCACATATAATATATGTATATGTAAATATGTGTATATAATATACACACATATATAATCATATACATATACAAAATTATATACGTATAGTTATACATTATATATACATTGTATATTTTATATACAATCAGAAATGCAATTGGAAGACACTTGACAAGTAATAGCTAAATTAATATAACATATACGGTGCTTGGATGGTCTCCAACAACCTCTTTTTAGTCCCATGTCCACTTGCTAATGTTTCAACTACATGGAAAAAAAAATATTGTTAAAAGTTTAGTAAGAATATTTGGAAATGCATTAACTAAGTGATTTATTTATTATTATACATCAAAAGAATTTAGGAGAAAACAAACACCCACTGATTGTTATGAGTATTATTGTTTCACGTACTAAAGGACAGGATTTCTGACAGCTTCCAAGCTACAAAACTCTTCTGTTGAGGGAAAAACAAATAAAAAACAGCTTAGATATCAGAAATCAGTGAGTTGGAAGTGAGGTCAAAAATATCCCCTACGTTATTACTCTCTTTTCCTTCATCCCAAATTCTTCTCACTTGCTGTATCTGTTGTTTTCACTCATAGTGTAATGAATATCTACAGGTTCTACTGTCACAGATTCCATTCTTAGAATCTGCATTATTCTCCT
Organism: Anas platyrhynchos; assembly: GCF_047663525.1. Taxonomy (NCBI): domain Eukaryota; kingdom Metazoa; phylum Chordata; class Aves; order Anseriformes; family Anatidae; genus Anas; species Anas platyrhynchos. Next base: position 47,574,931 of record NC_092621.1, on the reverse strand, counting down.
GCTACAGGTGGGGAAGGGAGATGTTAAAAGATGTTTCAAAAACTAGGTTTTGACACATTTCAGGTAATTTTAAAAATGTTGATTAATTTTCTAGTACCTCTTACTGGAACTCACTACATTTGGTATTATCACTAGATTGCTTTTAATTTCTCTGTGTTCCCTTTCTTGTCCACACAATCCTCTTTTTTTTTTTTTTTTCCCCAGTGATTTTAAAAGCTAAATTTCATGTGGTATCATTTGTATTAAAAAATGAAATACAAATGGTTTAGCAGTACATTCAATTAACTTTAATACAGTGCAGAAGACCCTTGAGATTTCTATCACCATTCTTAATGGATAGGCATTACTATATCGGAATTCTGTTATAGGCATCATTATAATAATTAAATTGATGTAGGAATGAAACTGTGCAAGTATAAAAACATCAAATACAGTACCATAACATTAGTATGGAATTTAAAATAATCACAAACTAGGTGATGTTAAAAATTAGCTTTGCTTAATGACCTCAGTTTGTCTTCTGATCTGAGAACCATCTTTTAAAACTATAAAAAAACAAGGACCTAAGAATGCGGTTATTATTTACATTCAATATTATTTTTCTGTATTTGCCTTCTGAGGCTTTTGCAATCAGCTATAGGGCACCCCTGTCTACACAGTCTTCCCTTATAAGAATGAATAAATAAATAAACCTCTCTTCCAAACTGTTTCTAGATTATGACACCACCTATGCTACTAATTACAAAGGAAGATGATTTGTTCCAGATATTATTTTCTGTAAATTATATGCTACGTGTGGAAAAGAAAAATCATGCTAAGCAAAAATGTAACCGACCTTTGGCCACTGAAATCTATGAATGGGGACAACAGTGTCCTCCATACACCAATAATTTTCTCAAATAAGCCTATAATAGCTTGTGCAGAAAGGGCATGAAATAAGTAAGAATGCTCAAAAAATTCTAAAGAGAACTTATTCTAACTGCACAGAATTACGTAAGTTAAAATAACATGAAAAAAAAAACAACACGTCCTCAAGACAAAATGCTTTTCATTTGAAACTATATCCCCATCTAGTGGGGTTCCTTTTTAATGGCTGATAGGGTTTGGTCTCTTTCTTAGTCTAATTTTGAGAACAGTGTAAAGACCAACAAATAAAAGCTGTTGCCAGGTTTTGCCTACAGCACATTTCTGCTTAAAGTATTCTATCTTTGCTACCATTATGATTACTTTATCAGTAAGAAAGGGCTGATGCTTGCAGGAATACAATCTACTGCTTTATCTGAATGAGGTTTGATAAAGCTTAGAGTAACAGTGGAAAAAAAAAAAAAAAGCATCCAATTTATGAGAAGTGGCTTTGGGTAGGAAAGTACAATGCAGAGGTAGTGCTGGTCAATGGTTCCTAGAGTACACAGACTTCATGGATTTCCCTCTAAGCTGTCTGTAGACATAAGACATTAATAAATTATAAGGAGATCCAAGAGTGCAAAATAAAGTAATATTACTGTAGTGAATATTGGGGATTAGATTATAATGAATTTGAGCAGTTCAATAATGAATTTTGGCTCTGTATACAGCTGAACTGCACTTTAAGCACATTCCAGTGGCTTGGTTCCTCTTTCCTTTAATAACATGATGAAACTGAAAACGAAAGTTGGCTTTTCAATTCAAGACACTTCTCACTAGGAACTGCGATGTATGGAGCAAGCAGAGGCTGGAGGGTGCTACAGGTCTGTAATATACAGTAACATGGCTCACATGTTACTGTAACATGCAGAAACTATGGTAAGAGTCTACTCTGCAGAAAAACCTGGCCCAGTTCTTGCACACACCATTGTTTCACTGATGAGCTTTCATGTTGTTTTTGTTGACGACTCACTGAGCATTGTCATCAGCATCATGCCAAGACAGCTGTGCAGAGCACTCTCTTAGTTTACAGAGAATATTTTCCCGAGCCTAGTCTCACTGGACCCAACCAAGAATGTCAGTTTCTGAATAATGCTCAAATGATTGTGTAATCTCTTATATTTATTTGATCAGTGACAATGGTTATAGGCATTGACATACAAATTATCATCAGTTATCTCCAGTATACACCCAGTGACAAAAATAGGGCAATCATACCTCTGCTAGACCTGCTACTGGATACTTGTAAATCTATTTAGATGGTACTGCTGTGGCTTCTGTTTCAAAGAGTGAGTGTGTAACAGTGCAAAGATTCATACCTTAAAATACAAGAACAATTTGCAAAGCTACACCAATTTCCACGTATCCTGGTTCTGAGACATTAGTTTATATTTACAGAGCAAAAGAGTAGAAAAAGTGAGCAAAAGAAGTCTGATATTTTCTCTAATAGACCTGCCCACCTTCTTGCAGTCAGCAGTTTAGGAACTTTCTAATGCTAAAAAGCCCTTAATTGGTACCAATTCTGAGCTTTCAGAAAACTATTTACAAGGTTCCTAGCGTCTTTCCTAAGAAGAAATAGCTAATTCAGAGATCTATAAACCCTATAACTAATTAGAATTCTTTTCCCCTAGATAACTGAACTCCATTCATCAGGCTACTTTCAGCTGACATTTTACCATTTATTCAAGCTTATGATATTCCTTTACAACTCTTTACAATTTTGATCATGCTGAACTGGATTCTGTAATAAACTTTATATCTTTGTTATTAATTGCTTCTTCCACAAAATTTAAAAATATTGCTTAAGAATATTCTAAACATCATAGAGCACAGAGTCAATGGGGGCTATACTAATTACTCTCTTTATAAACTGACTATTTATTCCTCCTTTTTTGTATCCAATTACTTTTTTAACCAATTCTTAATAAATATATCTAGCTTAAGACATGAAAAAAAAAAAACAAAAACAAAACAAAAAACAAACAACAACAAAAAAAAACACCTTTCAACATCAAATTCTGTATTGGACCAGAATGAAATTGGACCGTCATGGCAAAATTACAAATAGATGCCTTTATTGGGCCATAATAGTTGATGGAAGATATTCTTTTGATTTGTATCTAAATTGGATTAAGCCACCTAAATGAAATGTATTTTTAAAAATTTTCAAAATACAAAGGTAATGTTTCCACAAAAGTGGAAAGAAACCCTACACAGGGAAAAGTCATTTTGAAGAATATGTGTTGACTTACTAATTCTTACATACAATACAATAAAAAGAAATAATTTTGCATAGGTATTTTGTTCAGGGTATCCAGTGTTATTAAAACGTTGATACTTAAACAAAACAAAGCTTCAGGAAAGGTCACATAAAAACTGAGGAATGTTTTCAAGTCAACACATGCTACTGTGTTGAAAGAGAATGCTTGTTGAATTGTTGTGCAATACACTGAAAGGAAATTTTGAAATGTGCTGTATTCTATTTATTGAAATGCACAAATACATTGCGTTCTAAAAACTGAGAAAAGAGATATATAACAAACACAAATGCCCTTTTAAATTAACATTTACTACTCCAGCAAACAGAACAATTGTGGTCTTGGAAAAAAAAACTCCTTTGTATTCAGCTGTGAACATCTGAAGTACTTCTGAAGTACTTGACTCCAATAGTATATGGAGATGCAAGGAATGCAGGATGAAAGTCTTTTTGAACTCCCAGGTCAACACTTCATCCTGGACTGACAATTCACTTCCTGCGCTGATTTTTGATGGCCTACTTCTAATAACAAACTTTACTTCCAGTACTACATTATCTCAAAATCTCCATTTGTGCACACACAGTGAGCTACGAGGTAAGACGCGTCAAAATAATTCTTGACCAGCTGGCCACATGATACCTAATGAGAGGAAACTCAATTTCTCATGAAAAAGTGGTGTGCGGATGACACTGCTTGGAGTCCAACACAGCGCAAGAATCACAGAACCATTAAGGTTGGAAAAGACCTTCAAGATCATCTGGTCCAACCATCACCCTGCCACCAATGTCACCCACTAAACCACGTCCCCAAGCACCACGTCCAACCTTTCCTTGAGCACCCCCAGGGGCGGTGACTCCACCGCTTCCCTGGGCAACCCGTCCCAGTGCCTGACTGCTCTTTCTGAGCAGAAATGCCTCCTCACTGCCAACCTGAGCCTCCCCTGGCACAACTTGAGGCCGTTCCCTCTGCTCCTATCACTGGGAATTCCTGGCAGGCCCGGCCAGCCGCGGCTCCCGGCGTCACGGGAGCCCGGCGGCAGCGCCCCGCCCAGGCGGCGCGGCGGAGGCGGCCGGGGAGGAGGGCGCCCTGCACTCCCCCCTCCTCCATCCCCCGTCCCGTCCTGCCCTGTCCCGGCCCGGCCCGGCCCGGCCCGGCCCCTCGCGGAGGATGGTGCGAGCGAGATGAGCCCCGAGCCGCCGCCAGCCCCGGACGGGGAGGACGGGGAGCCGGAGGAGGAGGAGGAGGAGGAGGCGGCGGCGGCGGCGGCGGCGGCGGTGCGGGAAGGCGGTGTCTGCGCCATGCTGCTGACGCGGGCCGGCCTGAAGGCGGGCGGCTGCGGCGCGGTGAGTGCGGGGCCGCGGCGGCCGGGGGGGCGAGCGGGGGCAGCGGGCGGCCCCCTGCCCGCCTGCCCCCACGGGGGGGCTCGGCCCCGGCCGCTCCGCGGGGTCGGGCGTCAGGACGGGCCTCCCGGGGGTCCCTGCCCGTGGTCCGGCAGCCAGCGGGCAGGTGGCGGTGCTGGGGTCGGGAGCTGCACACGCCAGGCTTAGCGTGCCTGGAAAGCCGGCTGCAGGTTGGGGACACCTCCGGAGCAGTCCCCAGCAAGTGGGGACAGGGGGGTGGCTCGTCTGCAGGCAGCGTGCTCCCAGGCCAGCAGGTCCAGCCCCTTCCCTGCTGTGGACTGTGCCTGTAGGGAGCGGGGAAGCCCGCGGGGGTGCAGGCGGTGAGGGAGCAGATGGACGTGGTGTTGTTTCTGAAGGGGTGCGGATACAAAACTGGGCAAAGCCCTGCGGTAGATCTGTTTCTATAAGTTGGAATCACTAAATTTTTATTTGCAGCCCGGCCTGCTAGTTGTTAGTGTTTTGAGACTAAATTCATGTTTGTTTGTTCCTGAGTGGTGTGTTTCATATTTGTTTACTCATAAAATATTTTCTGAAAGCGTTGTTGGTGCCAAGAGTTTATAAACAATATTAAGTTCATGTCAGGGAGCCAGTGTCTGCTACATGTGTCACCCATCCTGCCCTCATCTCCCCCACAAATCAGAATCTCTAGCAATGGAGAGAGGGTAGCTTTCTGTTTTATGTTTATGTTATGTTTATGCATGCATTTCATAAAATCACAGAAACATGGAATGGCTCAGGTTGGAAGGGACCTTAAAGGTCATCAAAGTCCAAACCCCTGCCATGGACAGGGATGCCACCCACTAGAAAAAAGTTGCTCAAAGCCCCATCCAGCCAGGCCTTGAACAATTGAAGAGATGGGGCATCCACAGCTTCTCTGGTCAGCCTGTGCCAGTGCTTCACCACCCTCTGGGTGAAGAATTTCCTACTAGCATCTAATCTAAATCTATCCGCTTTTAGTTTAAGACCATTCCCCCTTGACCTGTTCCTCGAGTACTGTGTGCAGTTCTGGGCACCACAGTATAAAAAGGACATGAAACTGTTGGAGAGTGTCCAGAGGAGGGCTACGAAGATGGTGAAAGGCCTGGAGGGGAAGACGTACGAGGAACGGCTGAGGGCACTGGGCCTGTTCAGCCTGGAGAAGAGGAGGCTGAGGGGAGACCTCATCGCAGTCTACAACTTCCTCGTAAGGGGGTGTCGAGAGGCAGGAGACCTTTTCTCCATTAACACCAGCGACAGGACCTGCGGGAACGGGGTTAAGCTGAGGCAGGGGAAGTTTAGGCTTGACATCAGGAGGGGGTTCTTCACAGAGAGAGTGGTTGCACACTGGAACAGGCTCCCCAGGGAAGTGGTCACTGCACCGAGCCTGACTGAATTTAAGAAGAGATTGGACTGTGCACTTAGTCACATGGTCTGAACTTGGGTAGACCTGTGCGGTGTCAAGAGTTGGACTTGATGATCCTTAAGGGTCCCTTCCAACTCAGGATATTCTATGATTCTATGATTCTATGATTATCTGCCTGAGTAAAGAGTCTTCCATCTGTTTTTATAAGACCCCTCTAAGTACTGAAAGGTTGCAGTGAGGCATCCCCAGAGCCTTCTCTTCTCCAGGCTGAACATCCCCAGCTCTCTCAGCATATCTTCATAGGAGAGGTGCTCCAGCCCTCTCATCATCTTTGTAGCCCTTCTCTGGACTCCCTCTAACAGCTCCACATCTTTCTTTTGCTGGGGTCACCGACCTGGATGCAGTACTCCAAGTGGGGCCTCACAAGGGCAGATCAGAGGTGAGCAATCACCTCCCTTGACCTGCTGGTCACACCTTTTTTTCATGCAGTAATATTTGTAATAGCTTTAGCTGACCATTAATGTTACAGTGTTAATGTGGTACCTTGGCTGGAGATTTTTTTTAATTCCTGAAGCCACCTGTTTTATATCAATATATTCTTTGTCTCTTACTCATCAAGGTTATCTGATGAAGTTATGGAATTAAACCCAGTGAGGATGTTAAACAAAATATTCCTATTAAATGGAATTCACTAGTCACATGAACAAGTCGTTTTATGTAAGTTAATTCCAAAGTGACTGTTTCACATTTCTTGTAACAGACCACTTCTGTATTTGAGTTTTGGTGTCACTTTTAGAAGCAGTTATGTTTTCCGAAAGACAGTATGGTGTCATTCAAGAAGTGCAACTGGTGTCTTGCATGATTTGCTGTTCTAGGTTTCTGTTCAGGAGTCTGGATGTGTATGTGATTCAATAACCTAGCCTGAAGCTGCAATGGGAACAAAAAACTTGCAGAGGGCTATTAGATTCTTAGTTAAAAAAACGTAGTCTTTCAGTACTGCTTTCAGTTCAGGTTTTATCAGCATGGATGATGTAGTGAAAGAAAACAAAGGATTATGTCAGTAAATAGAAGAGAAAAAAAAAAGGTGAATTCACTTAACTTTGAACAGAACATAAGGTATGGAAGGTAGAGATAGAAAAATGAAAACAAACAAACAAACAAAACAAAACAACAAAAAAAAGCAAACAAAAAGCTTTGTTTTCTTACTCCAAATGTGAAGAGGATTAAAATAAATGGGAAGTAAATCTATAGCTGACAAAGGTGCTACCCTGTATTCCATATTAAGGGATTGTATGTTTGTTGCTAGAGGATTAAAATACCTTTGAGTACCAAAATATGCCGTGCTTTTTTTCTCTTTTAGTTTCAATTTGCAAATTTAGCTTTTTAATTCTTAACTTATAAAATGGTCATAGGTTTTGATTGCTTGACTTTCCCCTTGCCCCGTAGTAAAGGAAAAGGGAATTTGCGTTCCTGCAATGCATCTCCTACCAGAGAGGAAGATGTGGGGCTCTAGCCTTCTGTACTTCTGAATAGCAGTAACACAATTATATTTTTATCAGCGTAGAGTCTGCTTTACAATTTCTGACAAGTAGTCTATTTCCTTTTGTTACTGCGCTTCCTGTACCTCCCAGTTGTTCTCATGTGGCTGTCATATTGCTAGAACATGAATTCTGCTGACATGTTATTGAAAGAGCTTATTCAGACTTATGTATGAGGGTCCAAGTCATGGTTTTAGATGTAACTGCAGAGATATCTTTGATACCAACTGGAGTGCAACTCTGGCATTTGAAAGAGAAAGCTTGCATTTCGGCTTGCTGATGAGAAGTAATTACAGAAATGAAACTTTGAGTTGCTGCTTTGGGCTGTGAAGGATGTTTTCATTTTCATTTCCCGTCTGATTCTTTTGTCCTACCAATTTGATGCAACAGACATGAAAAATATGAGCAAGTCCATTGGGCTGCACAACGCCCAAGCTCTACCCCTCCAGGCAGAATAACAAGATTCTGCTTTTTTCTGTCATCTGTAGCCAACTTCTCACTGTTGAAAGCACTGGCTTTCTTCAAATGAAGAACTGAAATCGAAATTCTGAGCAAATGACTTGTTTTGAATTGAGTTACTGGCTCTAAATAATAAGAACAATAGTATGTTTAAATAAATTCCATTGGAATTAAATCAGTTTCTGCTGGCTGCACTACCTCGATTTTAGTGAGATTCTGAAGTTGAAGTAAATGATGCTGAGAACATTTTGTTACTGGTTAAGCAATCTTGTTCTATCGGCACTGTGGACACTGATATTCTCCATCTCATACATTTCTGTACAAATAGTGTAAGAATTACTACTTCATTTTTATATAACCTGTTGTCAGTAAAATAATGTCCCACTAAGGAAGTGTTTTAGCAAAAACGTACGATGTCTAAATAAAGTGATATTATGAAAGGAGTTTCAGGATTGGATGTCTCAAATATATGGGCTGGTATATACCCAAAGAGTTGCAGGTTTTTAGCCTTAGTGATAACATTTTTCTTTCTACTACTTTGTAAAAAATGCAGTGTAATGAAACTGATGCAGCATGAAATGTTATGAGACTTCACCAAAACTGCTCCCAGTCCAGTAAGCCGGTTTCTTAAATTTCTTGCTTGTAGTAGACCTAATTGGCAGTGTGGATATCTAGTCCTTTATGGAACACTACTTTTCCCACAGAAGAAACTGTTTAACAATGAATAATTAAAGATACATGGCACTGCTTTCTCAAGCAAAGTTATCAATGCTCAATTTTCACATCAAATTAAATGAAAGAAATGGTGATTCTGAACCATTATCAGGCATGACTAGCTGCTGTCTTAACAAAAACAAATCATTCTTGCTTATATTCCTGCTTAGAGGTCAGTTTGCCATTGCTAATGCTTTAGGTTCTGGCAATTTGGAAGGTTTTGTGTCTAGAGAAAAGTTTGCTAGCCTGTAAGAGTAAGTACACTTACCAAACTCTGGTTTAGTGTTTCTATTACTCTTGAACAGAAACAGAATGACAGTAATTGTATAAATTAGACTTGGTATTTTAATAATGAGGATCCAGGCTTAACCAATGGGTAGTGAGCTTGGGTAATTGTCTATTCCATAGGGAAGCATATGAATTAACCAATTGACAATCTGTGCTTTTAAGAGAAATTTCTGTGTCTTGCATCTTTCTTCACTTTAGGAAGAAAATTTCTCAACAATAGAAAAATTGGCTTGCGGTTTGGTATTTTGTAAAATCCTGTCTATGTATTTATTCTATGAGAAATATTAAATTACAGCAATGCATTGCTGCCTAAAGCCTAGCTTTTAAAATGTAGCAGAGCATATGACAGTCCTTCTCTTGGATGTTCTTCCTGCTTTCAGTGGCGTAAGGCCCAAATGCTGAACCAGAAATGGTGTTTTCTTGCTTTACGCTCCTCAGAAGACCCCTGTTTCATGAGCTTGTCCAGACTAAACTTAAACAGAAATTTATTTCCAGGAGGGAAAATAATGTGGTAAAGGATTTTACGCTCTGATAGTAAGTTGTGTGAAGTTCCACACAATTTAAACCTGATGTCTTGGGTCCTGCTTTACGTAATTTCTTGTATTTTTTAAGGTATCAGTTGTCACTGAAGGCAGTGACTATTGTTTTCTCTTCACACCCTTCATGTCACACCCAGTTTAATAAATTCCAGCTGTACCTTTCATCAGATGTTTCAGCTGCTGTTAGGCAAAACGTACTTCAGCATTTTCTTCTCCTACCGTGGGCCTCGTCCACCTGTGCACTGTTCAACAATATGCATTGCATAAAGCTTCTGAACAAAACAAGCAGTCATGGGATAAGGAGAATTATCTTCACATAGATGCAATAAAAATGGTTAAAACACCAGAAGCAGAGGGTTAGTAAGAACAATCAGGCATGCACATCACATGGTTGTGTAGTAGTATGGTGATAATCTTTTTCCTAATAGCGTGTCTTTGAATACATTTTTTTTTTAAACCATGGATGAACACTAATTTGGTGTCTTTCATGGAACTGTCCTATCCAGGATCACATTCCTAAGTAGTCATTCTGGATGTGGAGTTACTTTTTTTTTTTTTTTTCATTTTTGTGGTGGATAAATTAATCTGCCATTTAATTTGTTTTCCTGACTACATCAATTTCTCCTCTTCATGATTGACATCTAGCTTTTCTAACCTGAATTGCATTGTGTTCTCAATGAAATTTGTCACTTTGCTTTCACCCTTTTTACAGCTCACTTAGAGTATGTTGAACTACATAGGTCATGGGACAGTGCTGGGACTCTGCTGGTAACTTCTTTTTACTGTGGAAACTGTTTTTCTTTTTTTCATTTAATTTTAAATTTTTTATCTTTTTAACATTCCTGGTAAGAGTTTGCTTCACATTCTTTTTATTTTAAGACCTTTTGGTGAGGGCCTTTCAGTGCTTACTTAAACTTTCAGAAGGCTTGTTAATACAAACGTCCTTATGGATGTAGCCAACCTCTTCTCAGTGGTTTGTGGGGATAGGACAAGGGGCAATGGCTGCAAGTTAGAGCACAGGAAGATCTGCGCTGACATGCGAAAGAACTTCTTCACAGTGAGGGTGACGGAGCACTGGGACAGGCTGCCTAGGGAGGTTGTGGAGTCTCTTTCTCTGGAGATATCCAAGGCCTGTCTGGACGACATAATCACCTGGTGATTGCTTCAGTGACAGGGGCAGCCAAGGTCTTCAGGGTGCTTTTTTTGAACTGAAGTGAATTTTTGCAAGTTCGAACAAAAGGAGCTTTTGTAGCGAACAGGTTGGAACTAAGATTGTTCCTAAATAATTCTTTCTGATCACTAGACAAGAAACACTAGGAAGACGAGGAGAGCAAGGTAAACATCTAACATGCTTAGAGAGCTACCTAGGCAAAATGTTCAGAGTAAAGAGCATCCATGTTTTAGTGGGATGGAGTGGTGACATAGGATTTCCCACAGTCTTCTACTAGACAAGCTGGCAAGGTATGGGCTGGATGTGGTGGCCTGCAATATAGTTATGAAATTGTCTTGACAGGTTGCATTCAGAGTGTGGTGATCAATAGTTTTTACTCATGCTGGCAGCCTGTTACAGTTCCTTAGGGATCAGTGGGATCAATGTTCCTTAGGAATCGGGCATTGCTATTCAATGTCTTCATAAATCCTCTGGATGATGGGATCAAAAGCACCCTCACAAACAGTGTGGTGAGTTGCATGCCTCATAAGGGAGAGCCATTTATGGGCTCTGGACAGGCTGGAAGTATGGGTGAGCAAGAAGTGTATGATGTTTAACAGAGACAAGTGCAAGGCCCTGCACCTGGGACACCACCACCAAAGTGCCCAGTACAGATCTGTGAGATCTGTGTGGCTGCGGAGCAGCCTTGCCAAAAGGGACCTGGGGTCCTGGGGACAACCAGCTGAACAAGAGTTGGCGGTGGGATGCTGCAACAATGAAGGCAAATGCAATCCTGCACTGCATGTGTAGGGGATGCTACAAACGGAGATCATCTCAGTCTGCTCAGCACTTCTCAGGCTGCACTTGGAGCACTGTGTCCAGTTCTGGTTCCCATACTTCAAAAAGGTCAACTGGAGAGGGTTCAAAGGAGATACATGAAGATGATCAAAGGGCTGGAGAGCCTGCCCCATGAGGAGAGACGGAAGGAGGTAGGTCTTGTCACCCTGGGGAAGAGAGTCATAGAATGGTTTGGATTGGAAAAGACCTTAAAGACCATTTAATTCCAAACCCCTGCCATGGTCAGGGACACCTTCCATTAGAGCAAGCTGCTCAAAATGATAAGTGTCCCTGCCAATGAAGAAGAGAAAGCTTGGGGGAACAATATCCCAGTACTTAAAGAGTGTCTACAAATAGGACGGAGGCTCTCTCTTCACAAGAAGCCACATGGCGTGGACAAGGGGCAGTGGTACAAGCTGCACCAGGAGAGGGTTTGTCTTGATAAAATAAATTCTACACACTGAGAACAATCAGTCACTAGAACAACCTCCCCAGGGCTGTGGTAGAAACCCCATCACTGGAGGTTTTTAAGACCTGAGATGACATAGTGCTACATAATCTCATGTAAACTGTCTTTTCCCACCAAAGGTGTGACTGGATGGTATGTTGAAGTCCCCTTTCAACCTGTGTTATTTTGTGACTGGAACAATGTTTGTGCTGGAAAAAGCTAAAATGATTAAATAATGATGCAGGAAAGCATACTAGGAAATGTTTGCATTTTATCACGGACCTTGAAACTGTTGAAGTTCTTGGGGAAATAGAAAAAATAGCAGTGAAGGTAAATGTAGAAAGGGAGTGTGCTTTATAGTTTAGCATGAATGTCAAAGTTTGAATGATTCAAACAGGAAAGCATGTGGAACGACAGAGCATACTGCTTGCCAACTCTTCCCCTTCCTGGATGTAGAACAACCTACTAACATAGTCTCCTGAGATACCTTACTGTCTGGTGGTGAAGAGTTTTTGGGAGAAGGGGGAGAGGAGAGTGGAGGAAAGTTCCTGTAATCGTCAGTTCAGAAGTTCAACCTGAATTTGGTTGTTATCTTCCTGAGAGGTAACAAGAAAATTCAGTTTGGAAAGGGACTTCATGTCTACAGGCCAACTTCTTTCTCATGGCAGTTGCTGTGAGGCCAGAGCAGGTTGCCTAGGGCTCTTCCAGGTGTGTATTGAAACCATCTGATGACAGAGAATGCAGAAGTCAAGTATGGCTCAGTGGGCAATGGGTTCTGATGCTTAACTGCCCCAAGAGGGGGAAAAAGTATGCTGTATTCATTGAACCAACTCTTTTTCTTAATCCAGCTAGCTATTGTGTCCATCATCCTTGTACAAATTTGAAAAGCTTGAAAAAGAGCTCTGGAAGATTTGAGCACTTGAGGAGTTAGAAGTGGTTTTATTCTGGAATAAATTACATACAAAAAGTAAAATAGTGAACAGTGTTTGAGAATCCATGCTGAAGTGCCTTTGCAGCCATTCAAGCAATGTTCATTGTTTAATTACTGTTTAGAATTAATAGAGAAATATTTACATTAAAATAGTGTGAATAAATAAATGCTACAAACCCTACCAGTGCTCCTGAAGATCTGGAGCTGGAATTCATATTGTGGAGTATTTTAGGGTGAGCTGTACTAGCTATCCTTCAAAGCGACTAAGATGAAGTATTCTTACTGGTGCTGTATTGCTTTTTTTCCCTACTTCCCATAACCAGATCCTCACCGTCTGGATTTATGATCTTGATATCTTCTCGTGGCTTTATTTGTCTTCAACAGCTGTAGTTTGCTTTTTTTTTTTAAAAAAAAAAAAAGAAAAAAAAAGAAAAAAAAAAGATTGTTTCCTAATAGTTCTCCCTCTTGGCTTCAAATTAATGTTCTGGATTCTTCTGCCACTAATAGAGGCAGGAGAAATAAAATGTTTTTCAAAATTTGTTATAAGCTAAAGAATTATAGAAAAAAGCAAAGTGTAAAATCAGAAATAGTAGATATTTTGTCAGAAATTCTGGCACTCCTGATTTTTATAATAATTTTTAATATAAGTTTAACAAACTTTTATAGTTAAAAGCATTTGATATTATGTAATATTTTGCTCATTATTGATTATGCAAGTGCAATAGCTTGACCGGCAGCTGCATTTCAAAACAATGATAGTGTTCATACATAGCTTCTCAGCCCACACACTGGGCTGTCATATGAAAATTTGTGTGGGGAGAAAATAGTCTCTTAACAGATTTTAAGACTTGCTTGGGGGCACTTAATTTTTATCATTAGAACTTTAACATTTGGCAGAAAGGGGGTGAGACGAGTTGGTGGTGGTAGTAACAAAAACAATTGTTAGATAGACCATGCACTATTTCTGAAACTATTTACATCTTTTTATATGCAAAGAATTCAGTATGTTATCTCTGCATCTCCTAGTTCAAGAATCCTAAAGGTCTTTGTACTTCCATGTTTACAACCACTTTTTGTGTGTCTGTGTCTCAGGTTCTTTCTTTATGTAAAATGCATGCAGTTGCATCCTGTTACAAAATATTTACCGGTATAGAAATCAACCACACCTATTGCTTTAGCAGTAGTCTCATCCTGAAATGAAGAGTGAAGTGTTTTTAGGGAGCTTTTTGTTTCTGAAACCAATAAAGAGTTTGAGTTTTTTTTCTTTTTTTTTTTTTTTTTCCTCTCCAGTGGTCCAGGTTTATCAATCAAACTCTTCTATTGTAAATAACTTGATGCGTGCTTATTAACCAAAAGCTTTTTAATGAGAATTTTTAGGACCTTCAGAAAAGATGGGCATCAGAATTGGTATCTATGTTGGTCCATTTGACACTCTCGGTGAATTTTCCTGTTTGCATTATCTATTGCAGTTAGCTGCAGTCATTTGGACTAGTGTTTTTGAATTAGTCTAGACATTCAGGGTTTTGTAAAGAAAACTTAAAATCATAAATTACAGTCTGTGTGCCTCACAGATTGGTAACAGTATATCTGATTTGGAATGTTTGACTTCACTTTGGCAGGGCATGTTCCTTTCAGGATTTAAATTCTAATTTTCCAGGCTATGTCTTGTATCCAAAAGGCTATGGATTTTTTTTTTTTTAATAGTTCAGTGCAACAAACTGTAAGCTGCATGGTGCTGCCAAAAGTGATTTGACTATTATTTTAATATCCACGAAATAATCCTTTAGTATCAATAGAATAAAAAATACGTTTTCACAAAAGTTTTTAAAAGATTTCGGAGGGGAAAAAAAGGCATGTTTTTTGGATATGTATGTAAATCATCTTTTGGTCAACCATGTAAATCTCAGATCAAAATTGTGTGTAATAAAAGCATTCTCATTAGTAAAACAAACAAACAAAACCTGTATTGAAAGTATTGGAACAGTTGTATTGGAACAGTTTGCTGAATGCAAACCACAGCTTTTTGGTGCAATGTAACATTTAGTGTTGTAGCAGTGAGAGGGAGTAAGTAAAGTCAAGGGAATGGCTGGGGAGTCTCTTACCTAGAAGAAAAGTGCTTGTCTTTTCCAGAGGAAAGTGCTGTTGGAAGGGTTCTTCAGACTTCAGTGTGATCTGTTTTAAACAAGCCCTATTCTTACTGATACTCTTACTGATTTTTGGCCAAACAAAACAAAACAAAAAAAAACACACAAATTAAGCATATTCTTAAAATTATTATCCTATTAGGTTATATAGAAGTACTTGCAGGCTTCTTACATGAGATTTTTTTTTTTTTGTCGTAATCCCTTGAAATCTTCGCAATTTGGAAATTGAAAACTGTGGAAATCTACAGAGAAATGTTAATAATGCTTGAAAGTTATAAGCTTCCTGAAGATAATCTTTCTAATTGGAAATAATATGATCATATCATAGATGAAAGACAATGCTTTTCTTCAAAACTTCAAGCTATGAAATATGCTGTAGTGTAGAAATATGCTTTGAATCTTACCAAGTAGAAAGAATACTATCTGTTTTACTTTGTGACAACAGAGCTTGATAAAATCTGATAGATTTAAAAATTATTAGAGATACAAACAATTAGACTGTCCTGGCTATAGGGGTTTCTTCAGTAATTTTAGTATTAGATAAGAGCACTGTACTGCTCTGTTCTAAGAAATACCAGTCCCAAGGGAGTTTTGTGACTTTGGATTGGCTGGAAGCACTGAAAAACAATCTATTACAGGACACGTGTTAGGGTAAAAAGAAAAAGTAATTATAGAACCCAGAAACTTAGTGAACAGTTATTATGGCAAGGGACATAGAAATGAAAGACAGGAACAATTCTTGATAATTCTGCTTTACCCAAGGGTTCTGTCCAGTTTGTCCAAAGAAAAAGCTTCTGGATTCTTGTGTGGGGATCCAGTCCTGGGGTCTTCACAGTTTCCTGTTAAAACTGCCATGGCAGGTGCTCGTGATGGTTAAGCCCGGGGCTACGTATTAACCAGCTCCTGGATGTCTAGTCTGCGGGCACTCCAAAGAGTGAAATTAATCGATCATTTGTCATCAGAAAGTAGTTTTATAGACTACAAGAGCAATCTGTTCTTTGACAGTTTCAAGTGCAAAAACAGGTGCTCTTCTGGTTATGCTTGTTGTCATACTTTAGGTCTAACAGTAATGCAATCTTTGTAAAACTTATTTGTTTGCTTGCTGCTTTTGTAGATATCGGGGGAGTTAGTTTGTTGCACTATTGTAGAAGGGTTGGGAATATTGGTGTAGAGGAAGGAGTCCTAAAGGCACACTGGAAGTGAGAGCAGCTCAAGACAATGTCAGAATGAGAAAATAATTTTCTTTTGTCAGCAACAGTTTGAGGGAGCAAACTTTTTGAACTTCCTTGGACATCGTTAGTCATTTTGTAATGATTTTTCTCCACCCTTCTTCAGCTTACTGTTGTTCCCAAGGGTTTGGTAGTAGGTCATCCTGAATGCTAGTTATACTCAAAATACATTTGCAAGATACCTTTGAACATGTAATGAGCTGGATGTGTACAAACTCTGTATTTTTTTATTTTTCTAGCAACAAGGCATTGGTCGGCCAAGTGTATACCATGCTGTGGTGGTCATCTTTCTAGAATTCTTTGCCTGGGGCCTCTTGACAACTCCAATGTTAACAGTAAGTACCACTGATCAGCTTCTTGGAAGTAATAACAAAAATTAATTTGTTAATTCCTAGGGGTCATGCTTTTAATTTGTTTTACACTTCCAGCTTACCCTGTTAACTGAATTTCAGGAGTCTGAACATTCTTCATCATAGAACAGTGTTACACTACAGTTGAGATGTAGCAAGATTAAAAGACAGTCAAAATATATTAGTACAATACAGTACTACACTCTTTGTGTAAATCTTTGTAATTCTAGGTACTATTAAGTAGTTTTTGTTTTCCTTTTGGAGTAACTCAGGGGACTGACGAAAGGCTCTCTGTGGAGATTTTGGCTTTTATAATGACTTCATAGTTCAATTGATCTGCCAGTCACAACAATTGAATAAACTATACATCTCATAGTTATCTTTGTATTCTATTGTGGTTGGTTGTTGTACCAGTAAGTAACTTGGAGTAAAATGTAAAGGCTTTTATATAATAAGTAGATTTAAAAACATATTCAAATTGTTCTGGAATGCAGCTGAATAGATAAATTTTCTAGATTGAATGGATAATTGAGTGTTTTACCAGAGCAGTAATAGGATATGAAGCCTTTTATCTGAAGATGTGGATCTTATTTATTCATTGAAAACGGGCCTGCCTAAGAGAAACAAAAGTCTCTTAGTCAATTTTTTTTATCAGATAATACCAGAGAACAATTTGAATACGTGACCATGAGAGTTTTGTTGGATTTGAAGACCTTGTTATTAACTGTTTTCTACTTCTCCAATCTCCAAATTGACTGTATCACTTTTAAAAGGAAATAATGTACTGATTTTTAAAAATATAGTTTATTAATAAAAATGTTCGTATAAACAGATTTTCATAAAGCAGGTGTCTCACTAAATTGCTGTCCTGTCTTGCCAGTATGAAAATACGGAGAAATTTAATAGGTGGTCTTTTTTTTTTTTTTTTTTTTTTTTTCCATTGCTTTTTAACCAAAAGTGCTCAACTTCAAGTTGCTCTAGTGTGGCACTTCTTGTTTAAAGGGATAATGTACAAATAGTAACTTTTCCTCTGTGTTCAAAACCACAGTTCTGTATTCTTACTGATCTTTTTATTTTTAATCAGCATATCACTCACTGATAGGCTGCCATTTGATTTAAACCATTTCAAATCTCACTTGATACTCTATGCACGTATGATACAGAGGAGCTTGCTGATCAGTAGTACTGTTGAATAGTACTGGAGGCCGTGTAGAACCTTCTTGTAAGCAAGATCCAACTTTTGAATGGGCAGCTTGCTGGTCTTGCTCAGGCAGGTTTGTCTGGAATGAAGAAAAGGACAGAAATGGAAATATCTGGCCTGGTGATCAAATCTCGTGATCACTCTTATTTTTTTATTTTTTTGACTTGGAGAATCAGTATGCAACCACATTCTCACTGTGTAGTCAGATTAAAATGACGTCTTATACTTTATTACATTAAATTGCTGCACTTTAGCTGAGATCACTTAAATTTAGTAAATGTGCTTTAGATTGTATTTCACTTTGATATCTGTTTTTTCAGTGAAGCCGTACTGTTTGTTACATGATACTATACTTAAACACTTCAGATCTTTTGTTGTTTATAAAACATGTGAAGAATATTCTGCTCACAGAATGCCCAAAGCTTATGTGCAGTACTCTTGTATTTGGACTTGTAGTCTTATGTTAGTAAATCACCATAATCACATTAATCTCTTAATGCCATACACTATCCTTAGTATAATCTTTTATTTTGTATATTGGTATTAGTAGCAGTAGAACTTGAGTAAGGAACTCCTCCCTTCAAGTTTGTAGGTTTATATTTCTCTTTTCTATAAAATAACATAAAATAATTTCAAAAGCTAGAAGCAATAACACCAGTGGTTACACCCTAGCAAAAATACTGGGAAGTACTTTACAGAAAAGTAGATTTGACTCAGTGAGTTTCCTGGCTTTTTCTCTTTCCCTCTTCCACTCTATCCTTCTCTTCTTTCTTTTTTTTTTTTTTTTTTTTTTTTTATCTCTCTTGTGGCCTACTCTTCCTCCTCCCCCCAGTTTTTTTTATTTTTTTTAAAAGAAGACATCTGCTTTCTAGAGTGGCTTTCTAGATCTCTACCTTGAACCATGACTGTTTTTTCTCCATTTGCATCAACAGGAAAACGGGTTAAAAAATCTGTTTTGAATACCTAAACAGAAGATGATACCAGAAAGAAAAAGGGGTATTAAAACAGAATTATCTGACCACTGTTTAATGTGGGAACAGCTGCCTTTGTTAAATCTGTGAAACCTATGGTTGAGAAAGCTGGTTATCCTTGAAAAATAGTGTTGGTGTTTCTCAGTGACACTAAAGTAGTGTGTTTTTTTTCAGGCTAGTGGTTTTCTTGATATACATGTAAATTTTGTAGTTATTGATGCTATGGCCTATAAATTAAAAAAAAAAATCATTTATAGATAAAAACAGGAAATGAATTTGAAATGTGCATGTGTGTATGCACTATGTTTTTTGCAGTAACTTTTCAAATTCACACAGTAGCACATGTGAGGGTTTTTAACTCTTCCATAATTATGGCAAATCTGTTTAGTATAGATTAACGTGCTTGCCCTTGAATTGAAGCTGCCTTTAAAGCACCTCAAATTAATTCACAACCATAGTTAAAGAATGCATAAAGCACTCAGATCTGTTGCTAGTATTTATATGCATCTATTTGTTCATTGTGTTTGTAGCTGTATGACTATTCAGTATCTGCATTTTGTGCTCATGACAGTAAGTTGGGATCTGTGCTTTCTTCCTTTCTTTTTTTTTTCTGTCACAAAATCACTCTTAGGGCTGTGGTAATTACTTTGCATGGACTGGGTAATATGCGTAATTGCAGGGGGACAGGGAGAGGTGGAGTCAAAGGGTACATGCAATTTGGAAACAATATTCACAATTGCCCAAGAAGGCACTATATAAATAGCTCTGTTTTACTTGAAAGAATGTGTCAAAGTTCATTTTTACTTCTAATTAGTAACGGTGATAGAAATAAATTTTTGAAGAAGTTATCTGTCAGAATTCTATGGGTACCACATGGAGATGTTTTTTCTCGTGTCAACCCCTCTTCTGAGCAGAGTTCCCCAAATCAAAACATTTATGCTGTACTGTACTCTACAGTCTACTTCAAGAGAAAAAATTATGCCAGTGTATTCTTGGAAAACCTTGTCAATATTTTCCCATGAAGGTAGGTAGGTAGGAGTATAGTTCTGGGGTAAGATACATTTTTTAACAAGTCTCACTGTAGCTGTTCTGTTTTACAAATCCAGATTAAACCTTGAAGCAATTTTCTCCTTTCTCTCATAATTCAAATACTTTTTTTTGTTTGTTTGTTTGTTTGATTTTTCTCCTTTAGGTTTTACACGAAACATTTACCCATCATACGTTTTTAATGAATGGTCTTGTTCAAGGTGTTAAGGTAGGATTGTTTAAAAACTCATTTAAATATTTATCTTCCTCTATTGTAATGAGTCTTCCCTGCGTTCTACATAAGAACATCTTGCACAGTGAGCATATAATTAGTTCTTAAACTGATTTTCCATTGTTGTAGTTGTTTTCTTGTCTTGATTCAAGATTTACAGCTACATGTTAATATCTTGAAACAAGTAGAATACATCTTGAAGTTTAGATGCCTTATTTGAACGTACCAGTTGTAGTATTGTAATCTTGTTAAGGATCCTTCTAAGAATGCAGTTAGGTTTTTAATGTCTGCTTCTTAATGTTAGATGAAATATAGCAAAAGCAAGTCAATGTAGCTCCAATGATTACACCGAGATTTAAAAAAATGAAGTACTTAACCACTGAGATTTTGTTTAAGATGCAGTATAAAAGCTATTTTTTTGTTTTGTTTTGTTTCTCTTAACCTCCTCCTCCCGACCTCCCTCCCAAGCTTGTCTTTCTTGAGTTAAATTTTGAGTGCTCTGTGATGGTCAAAAGATACAGGATAGCTCATGGCTTATGTCTGAGACCATTGCATTCCAGTGGTGGTTGTGCTAGATTGTTGTCACAAAAAAAGTTTGTAAAAAGTTCTGTGGCATAACTAAAACTTGAAAGACTCTTTGCTAATCATCTTAAAAAGAGACTTCAAAGCACTTATCATTAAGATGATTTATGATAGATAAAAACTATTTAGCTTTGTGTTCTGTAACAAATTGTAACAGCATGATATCTTTAGGAATAACTTGCTATCTCACATGGTGAATGGCAGAAAACCATGCACTATGAATGTAGGGATGTTTCAAACTGAAAAAAATAACTTTGTTTTAACTTTATTAAAGTTACTTCTTAGCAAAGCAAAGTTCTTGTTACTCCTAATGTTTTCTTTCATCTCTTACATTGTAAAAAGTGTAATGTAATGAGGAACATAATTTAAAAGAAGCAAGCTGAGGATTCCTATTACAGAGCATATCAGCAGAAAAGTGCATAAATCTCATGGTGTAAATGTATGTATTGCTGTAACAGGTATAATAAAATGGAAGATAGACTAGAGTGAACTTGGACTACGGTGTCTGATAATTTTCTTCAAAATGTTTATGAAACATTAAAAGTGTTCTGGATGTTAGTTGGCAAAACATATTTGCATTTTACCAAAATCTGCAGGGAGCAAAAACATTAATTTTAACTGAACAAGACATCTAAATTTGCTGGGTTTTGATGGTCTGGCTTTGTAACTTTTGTAGCAATTTACTTACTGAAATTATAGGAATCTGAGAAGTTCATGAGGACTGGGCATAATGATTTCTTAAAACAGTAGCCTACATGCACATGTTGAAATGGAACATCATTAGTTAAACTCTGGAATTTAAATATAAAGTTAACTGGAATAGTCTTTCAGAGTAACATGGTGTTTACAAAACCATGTATTTAATGATGTTTGTGTTTATGGCAGAGTTGGATTGATTAATTAGGAGGAAGGTGTCACTTCTGAGGGTTTTGCAGAGTCAAATACATAAAAAACTTTGCTTACTATAATTCTTCTATGTTATACAAAACAGATCTGAGGCCTCGATTCTAAGATTTTATGAAATGTTTTGTTGTCCAAATGTGGTAACTCTTGATTAATGCAATAGAGAAAATGGGGTTACATACAAGTATTTTCTATATCCCATTTTCCTTATTGTCTGCTCTCCAGTTGCATGTAGTAGATATTCAAGATTTTAAAACACCCAGTATATGATCCTTAGTTTTTTCCATAACAACTTGTATTTGTAATCTGTCATATATCACTGAACCATCATTATGGTGTTCCATTGTCTCAGGTTGTCAGCCTTGCTTAAATGAGCCTCATAGTTGTTTCAAAGTACCAATATCCCATGCACAATAAATTGTATGAAGCCATAAGCATCCCTCCATTTTCACAGCTCAGTTTGGTTTGTTTCAGAGAACAGTTAAATTACCTGGAGGTTTCCCTTAGGATGTTCAAGTCCAAGTTAGAGGGAATTTTGTGTTCTAGCACTAAGAAGTCTTGTGATAGAAGCTAAGAAGGTCCCCTTCGTGAAACTTGACTGTAGGTTTTGGATGTTTTAAGAAGCTTTTACTATCTGTGTTACCACTATATAGAATCAAATTGAGCATGAGAAATGTTATGCCTCTTTTTTTCCCCAGTCCATTTAAGTTCAGTGAATTTGAAACATAAAACATCTAAATCACAGAAAAGTAGACTGCAGAAGAAATTGTATACAATTTCAATTGCCTTTTTGCATTTAATTTCAAATCATATTGCCAATTAGGCTGAATTTTTTTTATATTTTGGTTAAAGTGAAATGCAAATGTAATCATCAATTATTTTTCTTCTATTACAGGGTTTTTTGTCCTTTCTCAGTGCTCCACTAATAGGTGCTCTATCAGATGCATGGGGAAGAAAGTCTTTTCTTCTTCTTACTGTTTTCTTCACCTGTGCCCCAATTCCATTAATGCGAATAAGTCCGTGGTAAGTGATACGTACAGTAAGAGGGATATTATATTTTAGTATAGTATAAATTCAATCACAGGAGTAGTTTGGGAAAGTGGGATGAGGACAGTAAGGCAAGAATGAAGCCACTTCTCTTTGAAGACACAATTACGTTATTGTGGAGCTGTTTTTGTTTAAAGGGTGCTAAAACTGTGGATCTTAAATGTAGAACTTACAGAAAGTGTTTTAGGTTACTGTATTTGCATAACTAAAACTTCTGAAACAGTTTGATAACCTTAATTCATTTTTAAATTTAACTGTATTTTATCCCCTGAAGGACGCACAAGATGATGTAATAAACATTTCTAAAGCTAAGGGAAACTTACTTTTCTGTGGTCAGTTCTAAAGCTAAGGGAAACTTACACTTTTCTGTGGTCAGTAAATT
Organism: Anas platyrhynchos; assembly: GCF_047663525.1. Lineage (NCBI taxonomy): Eukaryota > Metazoa > Chordata > Aves > Anseriformes > Anatidae > Anas > Anas platyrhynchos. The sequence continues at coordinate 47,552,057 of NC_092621.1, read as the reverse complement.
CTAATTGCCACAAACCAGATCCCTTAAGTTTGGTTAGGAAACTTGGAAGTTGTAACTGAGTGGAAAAGACTTGGTTTCAGTTTAATTTGTACTTCTTGTGAAATTTATCTCAGTGAAAGGACTTTGAAAGCAAAACTCTGAACAAAGCTATGTACAAAGCTTTACATATGATAACTGATTGAAAAACTGAGTTCTAAGATAATTCATTTTTCATAATTTAAGCATTTTCATAATTTAAGCATTCTTAATTTTGAGAATGTGGAAATGTATAGGTATCATGACTGGAAAAGGCTGTTTCTTTTATTTGCTGTAAAGTAAATATTAGGATATCAAAAATTAAAATACTGTTTTCCAATATTTAAGTCAAACTTCACAGTCCTGTTTTTATTCATCTCCTGTAAAGCTCTAAGTAGTTAGTTTTGGATGATTGCTTTTCATAACCAAGATACAATCTCACTTGAAGAGAAAAGCTAAAGCTTAAACTTTCTAATTGTTGTTTTTAAATCATTAGGTGGTACTTCGCTATGATTTCAGTATCTGGAATCTTTTCTGTTACCTTTTCTGTAATATTTGCCTATGTAGCTGATGTAACACAAGAACATGAAAGAATTACAGCCTATGGACGGGTAAGATACACTAAACTTGGGGAAAAAAAAGGTCAGATTATAACCTTTGTATTGAGTTTGTGTTTTGGTGCAGTGTCTTTTAACTTTAAGTAATAAAGTTAATAGAGAAAGGAATGAACCGTGCATCAAGACATATTGTTAGAATGTGGGAAGTCTAATTTAGACTTTTTTTACTGCTTCACAGGATGCTCTGTGCTCAGAATTTAACACATTTACTTGCATGTAGGGCTTGTGGAACAAAATATCTTTTAGGTTTTGCAGGCAGGATAAGAAATACTGATGCCAGTGCAAGTCGTTTAGTGCTGGTTTTAAAATATCTCTCCCCCACTTGTACTTGTATGTGATTTCTTTGTAATATAGAAGGGCTTTTTTTACAGTCAAAATAGTGTGGGAGGGTGAAAATTCATAATGGAGACTATTTAGTAACTTACTGATAGGCTTTTTTAATTAGCAAGGGAAGAGGGGTATAGTTCTCTTTGTACACACTAGCCTTTCCAGAAATAATATAATTCCTGGTTAGTTTGTTCTTCTGAATATCTGTATTTAGATTTTGTTCAGCTGGTGGTCTAGTATGTGGATATCCTTAGCCTTTTAACTTCAGTTATCCCTTCATTTATCCCTGCATCTGTTTTCACCATACAGATACTAATACATTGATTCTTGGCAGTATTGTACATTGTACAATAAGGTTTCCCTTTGTTTTTGTCCTTAAAAAGGTTCAATTTTGAGAAGATAAATGATTTAGTTCTCTTGAACTGGTGTATATTTTTTGTAGAAGAACACAAAATGAGATTAAAAGTTCTGGAATTCATTATCACCTGTTTTTTTTTCCTATCTGTAAGGGGACATAAGTGTATTTGAAGCATCCATTTGCCTGCCTGTAAAGCGAAAGAAAATCTGAAATTCTATAAAGTATTAGACTGAAGTGCAATTGTTTCCATGAGGAAACACCTACTTGTAGTCATTTTGTTACAGCTTTTTCTTAGGACTTTTTTTTTTTTAGCTAGTCATAAAGCTAAACTAGCTTCTGGTGTTAACTATTCTACAGAATAGACATGCAGTGTGTTTTTGGTTTGGAGGCTGGAAAACAGTGGTAAATAAAAAATCTAGCTTTTTAATACACTTTTCTGGTGATCTTAGTAGTGAAATTTAACTACAGTGCTGTGATTTTTTTTATTGTTTTCCACTGTATATGAATGTAGAAAGATTCGTTAGTAGCTGCATGTCTTTACAATGTAATTTGAAGCAATACAGCTGTTGAATTTGTTGTTAGAACTAATTATAGTTTGCTGTGCTGTCCAGTGGTACAGTTGTACCTACGTACTTTTAACAAAAGCACTACATGCTTTTTTTTTTTTTTACAATCTCTTTCACCCAGATTGGTGAGGCTCAAGTTGAGTTAGACAGGCATTAAACATGCTGACAACTTTTTAGTGAAAGCTCATCAAATTTCTCATATTTAGAAAATAAAATCCATTTATTCAAACTCAAAGTAAGAGCTCCCTTCCTTGCTTCAGTCAAAGTTGGACTTTGAATGCATATGTTCTGTATGGTGGGCTGTGGAGGAGGATGGAGACTTTTTATTAGGGCCTATATTCACTGTCATAGTAATTTTTGACTTAAATTTTGACTTCTTTTTTTTTCCTTAGAACTGTGCTCTGGGGTGAGGGATATTGGTTCGAATTTGGGTATTATTCTACAGTGGCAGAATAACTACTTAAACAAGTTTGTAAACTGTTCTTGTACATAGGTATCTGCCACCTTTGCAGCAAGTTTGGTAACTAGTCCTGCCATCGGAGCATACCTCTCTGCCAGCTATGGAGATAACCTTGTTGTAATAGTGGCCACACTGGTGGCTGTTATAGACATCTGTTTCATCCTGCTAGTTGTACCAGAATCCCTGCCAGAAAAAATGAGACCTGCTTCATGGGGAGCTGCAATATCATGGGAACAAGCAGACCCTTTTGCAGTAAGATGTACTTCAATAAATAATTTAATGAATTATGTTTTGTAAGCTTTAGGAATCTTTAATCGTACTGGTAACTTGACTGTTAGTCATGTGTAGTCTCAACATGGTAGTCTCTGTTCTCTGCTCATGCACAAAAAGATCTAGCTACATTAAAAAAAAATATCAACCAAATAAACTAAACTTTGTGGATTAAATGCTTCTTGAATTGAAAATGTTTGACGTGAACTTCAAAGGAAAATGCGTTACCTCTCTTACCAGCTCACTCTTTTCTATGGCAAGAGAAATGCTAAACTCTTACGCAGCTACAGATCACAAAATCTGATACTGTAAGATTTTTTCAAATTCATTTTATGCTTTGTGCTTTATTTAGGTTTGTTTGTTTGTTTGTTTAGTGCTTGTTTTTGCAAAATCTCCTCGCCATTGATTTGCAGTTTTGGTTATATTATAATTTTTTAGCGTAGAATGAATTTATTAAGATTTTTTTTTTTCATATAGCCATATACCGAAGGGTTAAAACATGTAATGCAGTCTTCCTGCTGACTTGTTCATCTATTCACACTTACTGAGCTGATATTGTATTACACCTTGATATCTAAGTGAGGAGAGAATAACCTTAATGAAATTATCTTGCTGGGAACTTGTGAATGTTGAAAGATGAGTGATGTGCTTGAAATAATGCAGTTGAAGAATAGTTTTTCTACAATGTATTTGTTACTTAATATAAATCATATGCATAACAGGTGTAAGAAATGTAGAAGGAAAAATATTCTCATAATTCGGCAAGAGAAACAGTTGTAATGAGGTTGTAATATTTGCTAGCATCTTTCAGAACAGATTATTATGGAGATGAATCATTGAATCATATAGGTTGGAAAAGACCTCTTAGATCATTTAGCCCAACCTTTAACCTAGCACTGCCAAGCCCACCATTAAACTGTCATGAAGCACTACAAGTTCTTTGAAGACCTCCAGGGATGGTGATTCAACTACTTCCCTGGGCAGCCTGTTCCAATACTTCACAACCCTTTGAGTGAAGAAATTTTTCCTAATATCCAGCCCTGGATATCCTATAAAGCTCCCCTGGCACTACTTAAGATCGCTTCCTCTTGTTTTTATCACTTAGTGCTTGGGAGAAGGGAACAATAAGTTAGATGCAATGTATTTCCGTAAGTGTTATATCATGTTTTCAGTGAGTACTTGCAATTTGACATAGAACTATAGCTTCAAAAATCAGATAGAAAATTTTGGAATAAAACTCTGGTGCAAAGCACCTTATATAAGCTTCAAACTTCAGCTTAATTATTTCCTTGTATGATTTTTGGACTAGTATACGTGAACAAAAATGGATTGCAAAAAGTGAATGTGACATCTACTTTCCTTAGTCTTTCATTAGACTTCATGTTCTAATACTTGTTTTATTTGCTTTTTCTTCCAGTCTCTGAAGAAGGTTAGAAAAGATTCTGCTGTTCTCCCGATCTGCATTACAGTGTTTCTCTCCTATCTGCCTGAGGCTGGCCAGTATTCTAGTTTTTTTCTGTATTTGCGACAGGTAAATGTTAGTCACTTCACATCTTACTAAGTATGTTTAAATAGGAATCGCATAAGACCTATTTCTTGTTGAAGGCTTTCCTTAGGAAACTGATTTTTGTCAAAATACATCTTGAAGGAGTAAAGGTGGGATACTTTGCTAAATCAAAAATTGAATGATACTGGAAGCTTGAGTTCTGATGCGTAATCCCAGCCATAGTTTAAGCATGTGTATAATAAAGTAAAGCAGACCTTTGTTCCCACTGAATGTGACATTTTGCATGTCTCGAGGTGGGGTCCTGCCTGTTGAAGAACTATTGTGTCTGTGGGAGGTCATAGAGAACTTCTTTCTATAGATGTATGACTTTCTGACTTTCTCTGACTCCTTTTTCTAAGGCCCACTTTTTTTTTTCTTGTTTGCATTTCTTTGCAAGCAGTTATTCTTTAACATGAACGCTTCCTGTATGAATTCATGTTACAAGCAGGGATCAATATTTTCTTCTGAGAAGTTACTTTTTTGCTACTGATATTTCTGGATTGTTTGGCATTTCTTTTATGCATTTTCTGCTTCTCTTTAGATTATTGGTTTTGGATCTGCTAGCATTGCAGCATTTATAGCAGTGGTAGGCATCCTGTCAATAATAGCTCAGGTAAGCTTTATTGTTTTTAGTGTTTTGTTGAGTAGTACAAAACGTGATGCTGGGGAACACTCTTCTGACTATTAAGTTTGTCTATATACTTAAGTACTCTAGAACATCAATATATCTTACAGTCAGTAAAGGTTACATTCATGTAGATTGTGTAAATATCTCTTTAAATACCCTTTCTTCAGAAATACTGGAAATGAAACTAAAAGTGAATCAGTAAATGTACTGAAATGCTGGCTTGAAATGATCAAAATGATGCAAGAAATTGCATTAACAATTGTTAATGCAAGACCTTCTGAAAGGAAAATAAGGTATTTGTTTTAAGCAAGTCATCCTACTTGTACCTGTTCAGTTGGCTCATGCTATCTAACTCGTACAAGAACATGCGTGTATTGACATATGTATGTGGTTATTTAGGCTCAATGTGGAGGTTGAGGAATTTTGAGACTTTGGTCTATTTCTTTCTATCTCTTAACTGGCAACAGTGAGCTGTTTATTGGAGGTCTTTTATACTTTATAGTAAGCAAACAAGTGTTTCAGTGAGATATTTTGTCTCTTTCCTTTATCCATGTAAATCTTGTTGCCAATGGTGTATTTCCTCATTTGTGTGTCTTTATGGCTATAGTTTGCCTTCCTGTTGTGACAACAGAGGTGAATGGCACATGTAATATGCTGTAACCTTGTTGCCATCCTTTGCAGAGTGGAACTCTTATTTTGCTGTAAACAACACATTTCTTGGTGTTTACTGGTTCCACTGATGTCAGTTGTCCTTGATTATCAGTACAAGTCATTATTTTAACCCTTGCTGTGTTTTGATGCTTTTATGTGCACTCACATTTGCTAATCATACTTTATTCAGACCAGCATTTTTACTAAAACTTTACTAATACTTTAGTATACTTTGGTATTTTGCTAAAAATGGCTGCCATTTGGCTTCATAATTTTCAATATTAGAAGGAGGAAATTCCACTGTTCTTTTTTTTTTTTTTTTTTTTTTTATAACTCTTTCAAGAATGCAGATTATTGAAATAAGCTTTGCTTCATAAATACTGATTTGAAATGGCATGCTGGTTGTCCTAAGAAAGAACTGATAACATAGCCATGGCACTATCATATTCTTGTTGTTTAACTTTCAAAGTATTTGCATCTAAGAATGGGGACACATAAGAAAACTAGTGTCAGTAAGATGTATATGAAAGAGGAAGCATGCTGTGCTCTGCAATCCTTCTGGTTCCTGTTTTGTGGCTTTTTACTGATGCATTGCTGAATTTCTCACGTTAAAGAAAAGTGCACTTTTAACTGAGTGAGGCTGTCCGTATGGATTTTGCCATTCTGAGATGCCGTTCTGAGAACTGTCATCTTCTTGCCATGGGTCTATTGCTGTTGTATATGAATTTGGCTTTCCTTCACCCTTAGCAGTAATGCCTCTTCAAACAGATGAAAAACAGCAGTCCACTTTTAGAATTAGTTTCTATGTGCAAATAGAAAAGAAGTGGTGTAAAGAGTAAGCAGAATATGAAATTAAACGTAGTAAAAGGGCTTGGCCAAATTTTAGTGCGTGTAGTGAACTCAGAAGATCAATAGGATTTACATATTAGTTTTGACTGTAAAGCCAGGTAGTAATTCACCTAAAGTTCACTTAAAGACTTTTTTTTTTTTTTTCCCCTAAGCCAACAGTCTTTTATTCTTGAGAATTTGTTGATCTTGGTAAATTCATCCTGTATCTTAACTTGGCACCAGTGTTTTTCTGTGGAACTCTCTAGCCTGTAAGGAAACAGTATTTTAGGAGTAGAAACGGAAGCCTGTTTATAGTAACATTTCAGTGTCTGTTTCTATGTATGTAGACAAGGCAAAACATACACTTCCGGATGTTCTGAAGTAGAAACACAGTAATAGTTAAAAAGAGTAGCATCAACTTTTGATATTAAGGTAGTCTGCATTTTAGACTTGCATAAATGGAAAGTACATGCATGAATAGTATGAATGAACTCAGCTGCTGGAAGGTCATTTTAGCGATCAGACTTTTTTTAAACTTCTGGATGAACAATTTCTCTTGCAGACCGTGTTCCTCAGTGTCTTGATGAGGTCAATAGGGAACAAAAATACGGTTCTCCTGGGTCTTGCCTTTCAAATTCTTCAGTTGGCTTGGTATGGTTTTGGATCTCAGTCTTGGTAAGTGTGTGTTTTCATATGTGCATCTCTGATACAGAACTAAGAGTATCTCTCCAAGAAATCCTTGCAGTTAATTCTGTTGTAACGGATATTTAAATGTTTTCTGAATTAAACATGATTATTTGCATTACACTGCCAAAGTTCAGTTTGTATTTTGCATGTATAGTAATGATAGAGTTTTCCAAGTGTGTACTGTACATTGGAGAGTAACAGCCCTTTTGAGAAATTAATCTTTGTAATCTTTTACCATGAGTTTTATGTCCACAAATGGGTGAAACTTCTTAAACTCACAAACTGATAAGTAGTATGTTCTTTCCACTAATTTCTATAGATTCATTTTGTCAAACAGTTTCTGGGCCTCTACCTTTTTCTACTCTTTTGTTCTTCTGCTGTAACTGTTTATGGTCACAGAAACTATCTAGAGCTGCTTTTATTAGAGAAACTGTGTCTAAGTAATGTGAATTGAAATGATGAGCTGCAACAGCTCTTTCCTTAGGAAGTTTGTCCTGCTAACAGAGCCATGAAATGTATCAGAGCACTTCCTAGAGAGTTATTATGCGAGTGGTGTATACTGTGTACTAACAGTAGGTAGCTAAACACCACCACGGTGCTGTTTCATTTCTCCTCTCCTGTAGAATAGGGGAAAAATGCAATGAAGAAGCTCCTGGGTGAGATAAAGAGAGGGAGATCACTTACCAGTTAGTATCATGGGCAAAATGTACTCAGCACAGGGAAGATTAATGTAATTTATTGTCAATAAGAGATCAGAACACTGAGAACAAAAAGCGAACTAAAAACACATTTTCCCCATCTTTTCCTCCCACCCCTGAAACCATGCACCTTTTTCTATTTCCTCCCCACTAAGCAGCACAGGGGAATGGGCACTGCAGTCAGTCCATAATGCTTCGTCTCTGCCACTCATGCTCTTCCCCAGCTCCAGCATGGGGTCCCTCCCATGAGATGCAGTCCTGGCTAGGAATCAGTTCTTGCATGGGCTGTCTATGGGCTTCAGCTTCTGACAGGTCAGATTTACTCTGTTGGCCTTCTCTGTGGTCTGCAGCGTGGAGATTGGCTCCACTGTGGCACCCATGTATTGCAGGGGTACAGCCTGCTCTACCATGGGCCTTGCCACAGAGGAACTTCTGCTCTGGAGCCAGGAGAACATCCTGCCATCCTGTAAGGAGACCTGGGGGTCTGCAGGGCTGTTTCTCTCCTATTTTCTCACTCCTTTTTCACAGCTGCTGCAATATAACTTTTTTTTCTTTTTTTTTTTTTCTTTTTTTTTTCCCCTTTCTTAAATATGCTGTCATAGAGACACAACCAGGTTTGGTTATGGGCTCAGCTTTGGCCAGCAGCAGGAGCCTTTTGGAGCTGGCTGGCTCTTACCTAATGTGGCTCAACTCTTAGTCTCTTCTCACAAGGCCACACGTGCAGCCCCGCTTCTACCAAAACCTTGCTGTTTAAACCCAATGCCACAAGTTACACTGTTTCACTGGAAAACTCAATGAAAAACTTTGTACAGCCTTTGGAGACAAGAAGCCAGTATAGCACTTCATTTGTTCTCCCTTTATCTCCATTGTAATAGCTAGCATAGATTTAAATGCTCTTTTATTTCAACAAGCTCAGAGTAATTTATGGGAGAGAAACAAGCAGAAGGCCCTGACCAGATAATTACTACAGTTTAGGTATTATAATAAGAGCATTTTTGAAAATGCATTAAGCCTTAAATGTGCATGCACTTGTGGCCCTTCTTGCAGCGTGGATGTAGCAGGGAGGGAAGAAAAGTGACAGGGAAGTAATTACATGGGTATTCTCACTTTTAATTCAGATTGTGTACTTAACACAGGATGATGTGGGCAGCCGGAGCTGTAGCAGCCATGTCAAGCATTACATTCCCAGCAATTAGTGCTCTGGTTTCACGAAATGCAGAGTCAGATCAACAAGGTGAGCACTGAATGAATTTGTTTCAGTATTTTGAATGACGTTCCTGTTCAGAAAGCAGAATATTCACCTAGGTGTACTTTTTACATATGTTGGTGAGTAATGAGTTTTGCTGGTAGCAGCTGTAGAAGACTACAAACCCATGTAGAGAGGAAGCAGGTGCACGCATTTATCAAATTTGCAGTGCAAAATACATAGTTTGTGTCTAACCAGTTAGTTCTCTTCTAGCTTCCCCTAAAATTACCGCAAAAGCAACAACAAAAAATAACTTCCATGTTTTTCCCTTCTTTTTTTTTCTAAAGTAACCTTCAGATAGTGATAGTACTAATGAATACTCAGATAGTGATACTAGTCAGTACTTCAGATAGTGAGTACTAATTTAATAGTACTATGTTTTTAACAGAAACTAAAAACATATATTAAAACCAAATTAGAATAAACCTATACAAGAAAATGATCTATTCTGCATGGAAGAGTTTGCCTTTTATCCTATAATACTCAGATTTTCAGGGAATAGAAAAGGGCACTTAATTAAATAATCTGAGATAACAGAAACATGAGGAAGATATGATACGTGACTGTGATTGATGGGAATAAAAATCAGAAAGAATCCTCTTAAGTGAATTGAATAACGCTGCCACACAGTAATTGAATTTAGTGTTCTCTTTTAAATAATCCCGTACATATAAATCATAAGTATAATTCTTGCTTTAACTCTTAAACAACTTAAAATTAGGTAAGGGCAGTTAATATAGGAAGCACTAAGGACGTACTGTTCTATGAGGTAGATTTCTACGATTTGAAGGGCGTGTAAGGCAGTATTTTATGTGTCTTTTTGATCATTCTGCCCCCTCCTCTGCTCTAACTTTTGTTTCTAACAAAGACATTTAAAAGATTTAAAAGACCAATTTTCTACCGAAGTTGTGAAATTAATAGTTTAATTAAAAGATGTTGATCTTTCATTTTACATTGAGGAAACCACTGCCAATAGCTTGATCATATAATTCTGTCCAGAGTGAAGTTTTGCCACCTAGTGGCAACAAAGATTTTTCAACTTACTTGTCAACCTATGATGAAAGAACTTAACTTTCTTTTTGGCATATTTGCTTTCCTGTGGTTCTACAAGTTACTGCCACAAGGAGAGCATTATGCAGACAACTAATATCATAAAAATACTGCCATGTAGCATATTAGTCTTTAGTACTGTCAAAATACTGCCCCTTTTACGCTGTCATCTCTATCACTTTTTGAGTTTGGAACAAAAATATAACCATGGAAGTTTGATAAATGAAGCTTTCTAATCAGCATTTCAAAATACTTCAGGCTAAAATTGCAAGCAATATAGTATTATGAATTTATTGTAGTACTGTTGAATTTACCACCACAAGTAATTTCAGTACCACACCTGGTACTGAAATCCTGGTTTTAGACTGAAGAAGGAAAGCCATTTATTACAGTTTGTGCATATTTTGCTAATAACATTCCTTAATATGTAGATAAATTACTTTAAATTTCACTTGAAAATAAACTGGGCAAGTACCATACTTAACCTTTGCCACCTTCATTGGATGAGGGTAGAATAACTGCAGTGCAGAAAATTAAACTTGCACATAAATTAAGAACTCAAATGGATTCCAGTGGAATTCAAGTATAATAACATACATGTAGCTATGGTCGTATAGATGATACTTAAATCCAGAAAATTATTTTCAAAGTATTTAAGAAGTTAGCATGTAGAAATAACTGTAGGATGTGCTATTTTGAAACAGCCATAAGAATACACTTTGAGCTGTTTGCTTTAAGTATTACATTCTTGATTGTAAAAACAACAACAAAAATATATTTTTTTTCTTCATTAGGTGTTGTCCAAGGAATAATAACTGGAATAAGAGGTCTGTGCAATGGCCTGGGACCAGCAGTGTATGGCTTTATTTTCTTTCTCTTTCATGTGGAGCTCAATGAATTATCACCAGATCAGACTTCTGAAAAAAACGCAATGGTAGATCCCAGGGAAGAAGTAAGTTTAAAATTATGTGAAGTTTGCAGTATAAAATTTTGTAGAGTAAAAGTCTGCCACGTGTCAATTGTTTTGCGCATGTTTCTGGTTTTCTTATCAGTGTGCAGATCAGGTGAAGAGTTGTAGATGCACAAAAGTCATATTGCAGAGCACATATGAACTGGTTTGCATACAGTTTATAGTCAGTGTAAATGTCTCTTAGTATCTCTAGTCTTAATGGTATCGTTCTTAAGACAGAAGTCAGTGTACTTTAAACTTCATGAATTCTTTGTTGTTCTTATTTCCCTGCAGAGAGCAGTCATTCCTGGTCCACCATTCCTGGTAGGAGCATGTATTGTTCTTCTAGCTTTTCTAGTCGCCGTATTTATTCCTGAACACAGCAAAGTCAGCAGCAACAGAAAACACAGCAACAGCATCAGCAGTGCTCTGAGCAACAACCTAGACCGAAGTAGTGAAGAGGACATTGAACCATTGCTGCAAGATAGCAGTGTATGAAGGCTGACTTCTGAGGAGACTATGGAACAAATGAATGCACTGAATTGTAGATTGGCAAGCTTGGTAGGATGTGTGTGGACCTCCAAAAGGAATGTAGCCATGTGCAAGGGAAGACCACATTATTATGGTACTTCGGGTTGATACCACACTTGCCAGAGGGCTTGTTTAGTTTATGAGGTCACAGCTATGTGTGATTGTATTCAATGTGACTGCAAGTGCTATGTCAAATCCTTATATTGGGCAAAAATGTGAATATTTTTCAAAGATTGAATATTTAGTTCCCAAAGTCATATGCAAAATGATCAGACTTGAGGCAGAACAGTTTCTGCCATCACTGCCGAGGTTGTTTTGCATTTTTTTTGCCTTTTGTCTGCACGTATGGCCCATCTAGTCCTCATGGTATGAGAGGGACTGATCTATATATTTCTGATTTCTGAAGTACTGTCTGTCAGAAAAGGTCTTTATTTCTCAAAGACATTCTCAAACATTTTTTAGTAACAAGAAGTCCAGTAGTTACCAGAATGCACTGATAAAACTGAGATGACTTCTGAGGGTGCATGATCACATGTGGCAGTCGCTACCCATAAATTAAGGTCATATTGAAGTCTTAAACCCACTTTCCAGAGAAATCAGTTCTGCACAGTTGAAGCAAATCCAGGTGGCATCTGAAAGCACTGGTTGCATTAATGTTTTGCCAATTTTAAAATAAATAAATAGAATATTGCTTATAAAATGAGCAGCATTGGAAGTGTGTACACTCCTGACTTCAGAAACAGGAAAAGCAGTGGGTGTGAGAGTAGTTTACAACAATAAGTATGTATATTTATTGCATTTTGTCACTTTATCTGCCATATGAAATAATCTTTCCTATTAATTCTTTTCACCCCTGCCTTAACTGCTATTTAGTGTTTGGTTATTAATCATATTTAGCCTTTATATCACTGTCTTACCTGCTGAATCTTATGGATATATTCATATCAAATTTTCCTTTCTAAAAGAAGCTTTAAAGGAGTTATGGCTACAAATATACTAATTTTTTGAGACATTTTATGAAAAATATACAGATTTATATATGTATTTTGCTGCAGTGTAAATGGACCATTAAACCCAACTTTATTGAAATACTCCTATGAATGTTTTATATGTATGCAATATATGTAGATATTTGTAAGGAGTTCTAATTTTTCCAGATGGGTGCTGTGTAAATCATGTATTATAAATGTAATGATGATACTGACAGATATACAGTTTTTTAAAAGGATTGTGTATTGACTGAACAAATTTTAAAAATATATATTTTGAAACTTGTTCCATGTTAAGCAATGATATCAAACCTTTTGTACTATATGGTTTGGTTTTTAAGTTAATAAGCTTCCTAATGCATAATAAATCTTGGGCTTTCTAGATTTTGTCTGTGTATGTACTTCTGGTTTCACTATTGTGTCCTCCTTGCTTCAGAATGGACATGGTTTGATCCCAGTGTTGTGGCACTGAATCTGTCATCAAGCGTGGTGCAATGCATAATTTGCTCAAAAGTCCACATGGTGTTCACTGGGGTAGAGAAGTGGGAAGAGTGGAAAGGAAGTAAGCTTAGAAATAAAAAGTAAAAAAGGCACTTCTGATCTGAACAGTACTACAGACTTTAGATGCTTTTTCTGATGAGGCTTAGGTATTTTTTGTTTTGAATTATTTGGAATTCAAGCCTAAGCTTTTATGCTGGGTATTTCAGTTTTGCTGCATACCAGACTGCAGTCAAGTAAGTTTTGCTGTGTACCAGTGTAGAATGTCTTAAACCTGACAAGTGACTGAACGGATAATATGGTATGTTAATATTAAAAGTGGTTGTCAAGTTTATTACTAATAGTATTCCAGGAATGGATCACATTTGAATTTTTAAAGAACAACTGGCTTTTGACATGGTTTCCCATAGGATCCTACTGGACAAAATGTCCACCATACAGCTAAATAAAAACATCATACGATGGGTGAGCAATTGGCTAACGGGCAGGGCCCAAAGGGTTATGGTGAATGGCGCTGCGTCAGGCTGGCGGGCGGTCACTAGTGGGGTCCCTCAAGGCTCCATTTTAGGGCCAGTACTTTTCAATATTTTTATAAACGATCTGGATGTAGGAATAGAAGGTATTTTGAGCAAGTTTGCTGATGACACCAAACTTGGAGGAGTTGTGGACTCGAATGAGGGTGGAAAGGCCTTGCAGAGGGATCTGGATAGGTTGGAGAGCTGGGCGATCGCCAACCGCATGAAGTTCAATAAGAGCAAGTGCCGGGTCCTGCACCTGGGACGGGGAAACCCTGGCTGCACGTACAGACTGGGCGATGAGACGCTGGAGAGCAGCCTAGAAGAGAGGGATCTGGGGGTCGTGGTAGACAGCAAGTTCAATATGATCCAGCAGTGTGCCCTGGCAGCCAGGAGGGCCAACCGTATCCTGGGGTGCATCAAGCACGGCATCGCTAGTAGGTCGAGGGAGGTGATTGTCCCGCTCTACTCTGCGCTGGTGCGGCCTCACCTTGAGTACTGTGTGCAGTTCTGGGCACCACAGTATAAAAAGGACATGAAACTGTTGGAGAGTGTCCAGAGGAGGGCTACGAAGATGGTGAAAGGCCTGGAGGGGAAGACGTACGAGGAACGGCTGAGGGCACTGGGCCTGTTCAGCCTGGAGAAGAGGAGGCTGAGGGGAGACCTCATCGCAGTCTACAACTTCCTCGTAAGGGGGTGTCGAGAGGCAGGAGACCTTTTCTCCATTAACACCAGCGACAGGACCCGCGGGAACGGGGTTAAGCTGAGGCAGGGGAAATTTAGGCTTGACATCAGGAGGGGGTTCTTCACAGAGAGGGTGGTTGCACACTGGAACAGGCTCCCCAGGGAAGTGGTCACTGCACCGAGCCTGACTGAATTTAAGAAGAGATTGGACTGTGCACTTAGTCACATGGTCTGAACTTTTGGGTAGACCTGTGCGGTGTCAAGAGTTGGACTTGATGATCCTTAAGGGTCCCTTCCAACTCAGGATATTCTATGATTCTATGATTCTATGAACTTATTGTTAATATAGAACAGCTTTGGATAGATTGACTGGCTAATGCAAGTGCATTTTCCACATGCTGTGGTTTTTTAGGACAGTCGTCTTGACTTTTGATTATGTATCTATATCAGTCAACATTTTTTTTTTCTGAGTATGCACACTTACAGCATATATTTGTTTACATTACAAATGTTTTATAAACCTAGGGAAAAGAATTTTCAGGACGTTAAAAAAAAATAAATCTTTTTTTTAAAAAACAAGAAAATTCTTGTTACTTCTTAATTTCTTTCATAACAACAAACTATTATACCTGGTACTGCTGTGCTAATATACATCCTAAAACCTAAAAATTGAAATGAAAACAGGATGAGATACAGATGAAGTAAACAATTTAAAAGTGTTTTAATAGTTCAAAAACCTCTTTGGTCTCACTAGAGACCATTGCTCACTGGTGAGTAATGTGACAGAATATGGTTCATAAATTTTGAAAATCTTGTTTTAATGTTGATACAGCAACACTGTGTTGTTCTATGGTCAGTTTATTTCAGTACTTGGTTTTAATGGCTGTCATTGCTGAAAAAGATACCTCAAAAAAGTATGTAGAAACAATTGGAAAAATTGCATTTCTGGGTGCTCTTACTACATCAATACTGTTTTTTAAATCCCATCTACCAATTATGTTGATTTTTTTTAGTTAAAATTCTACTAGTAAGTTTGTCTTTCCAGGTGTCAGTCATTTGTTCTTGCAAGCTAATGAAGGTGTTGGATTTGTGTTTTTAACAAACGGGTTCAAAACCCAATTCAGATTCTTCATTTGGAAGATTTTTAACCAGGTTAGAAAAATTCTTTCAAAGCTCAATTGTACAGGTATGAGAGTTTTTATAGTTGGTACTTGCACAGGTTTTGGCAGCAAAGTCAAGTGGTGCTCTAAGCATTTCCAAATGTTTTCTAAAAGCTCTTGCAATAAAACTGTTTTATTTTATTAAAAAAAAAAAAAAAAAAAAAAAAAGTATTTATTGCTAAAACTTAATCTTGAAGGAACAGGTTTTTTTTGTTTGTATGGTCTGTTTATGTTTTAAAGTATCTGCTAGGTACCGTAGTCCTGACAAGCATTTGCCATCACTGAAAAGGTCAGCAAATTTGGAATGCTTGCTTGTCGTCTTGTGAAGACGCATACTCATCCTTCAGTTTGGCAGCTGTTTCAAGTACTGTGCCTCTCTTGCTCCGAAGTATTATAACTATTCTAGTATTTAAAGGCTTTGTTTTTATAAAATTAACAACATTGACGACATCTGGTAGCAATTTGTGCGCTTCCAGTTCAGACTTATTTGCTGCAGTTTCTTGTCTATGAATGATGTAGAGAAGGGATTTCACTGTAAACTTTTTTTTTTTTTTTTTTTTTCCCTCTATAAAATGAAGCTGTTTAGAATGCATCTTCTCCAGTACATCTTCCCTTTACTGGCTCACTAACAAGCAGTAGTTCATGCATTGCATCATTTAAGCAATCCAGCAAATACCATAAGCTGAGACCTGTTCTTTCGTAGCAAACCTTTCATACTGCACGATTTGTTCTAATACGTATTTCTTCAAACACTCAGCAGTATTTTCTGTGTATTTTCCAACAGTATTTTCTGAAAATGGATGTGTTTTATTTTGTCCCATATTGTTTTAGGGGCAATATTTCAGCCATTTTAACCCAAGCATGAAGAACAAATGATGTTCCTAGTGGTATGTGGCTTTTTGTATTCTACGTTGGAAGCCTTTTCTGAAGTATCATAAATTAATCATTATGTTTAATGAAATTTTTTAAAGTACTGAACTGAATATTGCATGACTTCCAGCATCATTGGGTGGCTTGGGGAGAGGGGGAAGTAGGTTGTCTTCATGCTTTGGATTTTTTGTTTTAATTGTATTGCTAATCCTGATGGTTTCATACTGCCATTAGCTAATATCTCAAGGCACAACATAAACTTAGGATCATCGTTAACATGAGTGGATGTAAATCTGTATTTCAAGTAGTCTTGATGATTTGAGTTCTATTTTGTCTAGCAGTTGTTGAATCTGATTAGGTTGTCATTGTCAGCCACATTACAAGGTAATAACAAAGAGGTTTTACTAGGAGTAGAAGAATCAGCTCTGCAATTTTGTTTACTCCTGCTTGTATTAGTACAATCCAGATTCTTCAATCTATAGTTCCTTTGAAGGAATCATTTTAAGCTATTTGTAAGAGTTACTTTAAAATGAGAAAATACAGTCCATAGAGCCACTTAATTAGGCATATGTGAACTGCAGTATGTCTCAATATCCTGAAAATGAGTGAATGAGGATGCCCCTGTCAGCTGCTCCATACTGTGAAGCACCCACTCTTCCCATGGGATACCGTATATGTGACTGACATAAAGACCAAGCAACGGTGCCACTGTCAATATATGTATTAAATGTTAATAAAGCTTCATTTCCTGCCTTTTTTTTTTTTTTTTTCTTCCTGCATGACAGTGGGTTCTCTTGAACACCCTGTGGGACTGTGTGCTCCCCACTTCAGAGACCACTGTTCCAGAGCATGCATTTTTGTAGTGTAGCAGTGTGCAATAACAGCAAATGCCTCACTTTGTCAGGGAAGGAATAGGTGTGCTTTAGGACAGCTGCTCTTTTCTGCTTGTACACCCTGCTCTCCCCCCCCATCACCCCATCATCTTCAGTAGAATTGTGTCTTGGGAGGTCTGTGGTGAGAAGATTGCTGAGTATAAACAAAGGCTTGAATCTCATGTATTTAAAGAAATATATGACACAAATCTGTGTTCTGGACAACTTCTCTTGAAGAAGTGTAGCAGAAAAAAAGACAGTAAGTCTTCTCTCATGGTGCAAAGGCGTAGTCTTGCTCTGCTCTCCGAAATAATACACTTTGCAGTAAGGGGAAGGAAGATGGGCTGGGTTCAAACTACAGTTTTAGGCTTGAGATTCTTACTCCCTGGCCCTTACAGATTGTCATATATGTTGTGTTGGTGTAAAGGTAACTTTACCTTATGTATTGCATATGCAGCATTAGTTCCTAAAAGCAGGAACATTAAAATACCTCCTTGAATTGAAAGAAGGTGCTGGATCACTTGCTGAATCCCTGAGGATTATAAAAGCAGGTAATATAAATTCAGTCAACTAAATTAAGTCCTAACTATTTTCATTCCAGGATATTTTTTATAATACTTGGTTCTGTTGGCAGCAAACAATGGACACTTATGATTGTATATACAAATGAGAATTAAGGCTTAGAGATTTCAGGAAGTTGTTTGTACCTCAAGTGTCCCTTGCTGTAATAAATTGTAATTACAGTGTTGTAATGCTTAAGTATCAATATAATCGTGTAAGAAACAAACTTCAATGGAAAGTGTGCTTTTAGCTCTACTCTGAAAGCAAAAATTTGGTCAGAAGGACATTTTTTAGATATGATGCAACAAAAACTGACAGAGCAATGGGCAAGAAACATGATCAATGTCAAATGATTCTCCTACATGTATGGAAAATGTTGATACTCTTGAGACCTAGCTGTAATAGCATTTTCTCCAGAATATCTTTTTAAGAGTTAACCATTTTTCCTTCTCTTCTCTATCCAGTTTTGATCTTAAGTTATGCTTAAAATATCTAAGCACATTTTTAAGCTCTGAAGAAACATATTGCATTTTTTGGAAGTGATGAATTCTTCGTTGCTAAAGAAACTTAATCATATGTGGAAGTGTCTGCTCTAGGGCACGCAGCTGCAACTTTTTTCAACCCTATGCCTTTTCTCAGAGCAATGACTCAAACACCTCTGTGGAAAAATAGGGAAGGAAAATAAACATGACTGAATCTTCTAGTAACAGATTGGAGTGTTAAATACTGAGATGAAACATACAAATGAAACATACAATTATAAGCATCCTTGCATGTTGCTTAACACTCCAATTTTTTGAGACCATCTTTTTTATGCTTACATAAGCACTGAAGTGTATTTTGTAATCATGGGCTGCATCTGTAACTGGTTTATACATAATTGCAACATTAAGCTTCTGTAGGCTTGCCCAGCTGGGCTTCCAACCTGTGCTGTTTGCTCATGCTTAAATGCACTGGGAGGTTTTAATTCAGTGCAAACAGTGATCCTAGCAAGTTTTAAACTTTTGAGTTCTAATAGAACACTTTGTACACCCATTTACATATTGTTTTTTCTAACACAGAGAAATAAAACCAAAAAAGAACATGAGGAATATAAATATTCACTAGACAATGCTGTATAAAGCATTCTACAGATCCTTGTCAGGAACACATTTTGACCTCTGAAATAGGTTGCAAGCCTCTGGGTGGTCCTTAAGAGGCAAAAGCTGTTTTCAGGACTGCTAATTTAAGATCTGAGCTTGAGTGGTTAAGGATTTAATGTGTTTAGAAAATGTGTTTCCCTTTTTCAACAATAAGAGAGTTTTCCCTACCAATGAGTTAGCTTTCATTTTTCAGATGTGAAGGTATATTGTAGAAAATATTTTGCAAAATATGGAATGCTGAAAGATTCTAATAATTATGGAACTAGATAATCACAATCAAACTTATTTTAATTAATATTATTTTAATACAAATCATATAAAAACAGAAGATGTGGCAAGATAAATAGAAGACTGATTTTTAGGGTTTCAGAATAATTCTGAAAATTATTTATCCATACATGAAATTTAGTAGCAGCAACACACCTACCTTTTCTGGAGGTGAAAGAAAAGAAAGAAAAGAAAAATGTGATAAAGGGCAAGCTGTCAGGCAGCATATTATGAGCAAAATATTTTCCTAGGGTACTGTCTCAACAAGAGTGGGCTGGTGCCACTTTGTCATCACAGCATCTGTCAAAAGGAAAAACAACTCTAGGCAATAAGTGAAGGCAGTAAAAACGACTCATTTGCCCTATTTCTTCCATCTAGACTGGGTAAAAAACATCAAGCTACAATGTAGCAATAATATTAAAAGGTATGACACAGGCAGCTCAATAAGGTGGTTAAGGCCTTGGTCTTCTATTTTATTAGGAAATACACAAAGGTAAAAGCTTATCTCTACCTTGATGGAAGAAGCCCAGGGCAAAGATCTCAGATTTTCTTTGCTTTTATTTAGTGCTGAAAAAGGTTATATTTGTAAAAGAGACTACAAAATCAGTATTTTTATTTTTTTAAATAAGATGTTTCTTTTTCCTTTATTACAAAGACTGCAAACTCAAGATTTTCCACTTGTGTTATTATATTTCTTGCACCATTACCAGAAATTCTGACCCACCTAAAGTGTAGGGTGAGTGTAGTAGAAGTGCATTTGAAATAGTATGGGGGCTACTGAAGAGAGAGAAGGAAAGAAAACAGCTTGACTTTCAAATAGTTGTCTTCTGTAAGCATCTGAATTTTCATATCTGATAAAGATCTCATGGAGTGAGCAAGCTTTGTCTGGAAATTGAGACAATGAAGATTAGTACAGGTTGCATGAAAGCTTTCTTAATAATTCTTAAAATTGTTTAATTAAAACATGTTTTCCTCCTAGTAAGAGCTAACTATGAAATGGAATATTTGACAACCTGTCGATAAGCTACTTCAGCCAAGGTTATATCTGAAATCTCTCTCTCTCTCTCTCTCTCTCTCTCCCTTTTTTATTTTATTTTATTTTATTTTATTTTATTTTTTAATAGAAATGTATAAATTAAAAGCTTATAGGAAAACCTGTACACCAAGCTTGGTCTCTGAAAACAAACAAATAAAAAAACTTGTTTACAAAGAAAAACACTCAACCTAATCTCACAGATTAATTTTCCTTTGATAGTCCACATGCTGCAATTTTTCTAATATTCATTCATCCTCATGGAGGAACATGCATGGCTTCAGGTACTTTTTACTTTAAAGCTGTGAGAGTCCATCTGCTGCAGTCAAGTCATTCTGTGGTTGAAGCCAGTAGCATACATTTCTGCTTAACACAAACCTGTTTTTTTCATTTTTTTTTTTTTTTTCAATTGACATGGCAATTCTTGCCTTATTTCTCTCCATGTGACTTTTGAGAATACATGTATTTCTAGTAGCTATGTGCATATAACAGCATATAATCATACCTGAATCAGAGAGTTCAAATGCTTGTTATCAGGGAAATGTTTAAAGTTTTCTTATGTCTTTTTTTTTTTTTTCCTGAACTAAAAAGAAATAAAAAAACAATTTAAGGAAAAGTCATGCAGCAGTGCTATTTAGAGTACTGTATGTGCTGGTCACTTAAGCTTTGACTGCATTATTTTCTTCCTAGCCATGATTTAGATTATTAGTCCCCTTGACAGCAGGGACTTGAAGTGTCTGACACTGCTCGTTGTAGCTGTCTAGAAAATCTAGTGTTAGTAGTAAAAATATCAGAAAATCTTGACTCGTTTTTTAGCATGGGGTTAGCCTTTATGTCATGGTCTCAGGAAGTCTTTAAGGTGTAGGTGTCTTTGTAAGGAGATTACAGCTTTATTACTGAGTGGAATTAGTCATAGAAGAAAATCTTAGCTGGAGGAGTGATATTTTCATGTTATTTGATTTAAAGTGAGGCATTGACCTTCATACGTTAAAGTAAAAAACATCACACATACTTTTTGGATGTTAGTCTGATACCTTTTTGTTAGCTCTTTCAGAACAGAAGATATCTGCAAAAAAGCTACTGAACTCTAAAAAATTATACTGGGTATCACCCTTCAAACCAAAGGACCATGAAGAACTTTACCAACTAACTCGTTGCAAGCATATTTACTAATCTTATGTATGATAGTTCCCAATAACATACAGAGTGAGGGGATGAAGAATTCTCATCTTGGTCTCTTTGAAAGTTTTGGTTGTGAAAATTGAGATCAGTTTCACTAACACATTCTGAGGTTGGAATAAAAGTCCTCACTGATACGCAGTGCAGGATAGTCACTGTTGTTCATACCTCTTATCAGACAGGAGTGTATTTAATTTTAATTTGCTGTAAAATATTAACCTTAAGTAAACTACAAAGGAATTTGTTGATGGACATGTTCCCATCTTCTGATACATACTGCAGATACACTCACATTTGTAAGTAAAAGGTACATCACACTGAGAACCAAAATGCATGAAACAAAAGAGCCTTTGTAATATTTGCTTTGCTATCACACCATGCAAATTTTGGTATGAAGTTTTAGTAAGTTGGAGTCGTTTATCTGCTGCCTCTTTGCATATATACTAGTTCAGATTTCACCTAACTGGAGGAAAAAAAACACCACCACCAAAAAAAAAACAAAAAACCAAACTCTTTTAAATTATTAGTCTCTGTGGTAAGAATGTATTTGCCAGAGCAGATGATGGAATATAGAAAGCATAGGAAAAAATACATAGAATAGGAAAACAAAAACACCTTTGACAAGAGCCAGCTGTTGTGTTCAGTGAATGTCTGATTGAAAGCAATCAGACACAGGAGGAGCTGCACCTCTGTGGCTAAATATGGTTACTGAGAAAAAAATGTTACTGAGCGACAATTGGAACCAAATAAGAATTCATCTGAAAGAATATTCAGATATTTGTACGCAAACCATCAAGTTTTATATTTTTGAAATGTCATTAGAACAGTGTGCTACAGGCTTAGAAACAGTTAGACAAGGGTATGGTATGTGTTAACTGCTGCAGAACATTGCAGATAGTTTCATTCTGATGACATGATAGCAAAAATTAAAAATAACAATAAAAATTGAAATCTTAGTGATAAGATGTGATAAGCCTGAAGCCATAAAGTATCCACATAGGAAAACTAAGGAATCATGACTCAGGCATTTTGCATAAGATTTACAAGGGGTTAGAGAAGTTACAGAGGTAAAGGATCTCAAGCCCTGCCCACACTGAAGGATTATAAAAAGAACATCCAGTGTTACAATTACCAAAACCAAATCAGGGTGGGTGAGAGCTGGGTAGACAGTGTTTGTCCTTCATATTCTGCCATGCTGGCCAGACTGCTCAGTTGCAGTGATGTACTCGTTAGCATGCAGCTGCATACACATTGTGTCTAGGATAATTTTGATAAATAAAATCATCTTCATCTTCTGTAATATCTTGCATTGAATTTTGCTACTCTAGCTTCCCACAAATTGAGGAGTGAGTTCAAAGCTCTCCTGTGTCTGACAACATTTTAGTAGAGTGGGTGGTGACTGGAGAGTGCTTTGCTGCATGTCCATAAATGCAAGTGGTGCCACCAAATAGGTAGACTGTCAGAAGATAATTTCTGTGGTGGTTTCTATGGTTTCTATTTGGTTTCAGTGCCTTTCCATTATCTCAGATAAATGAGTTAACTGTGCAACCGATCTATAGAAAATTTAGGAATCCTGCTCTCTGAGCTGAAGCAAAGCCTGCATCAAGGAAAGCTCTAATTGCACAAAGAGAAGGTAAACAAACATTTGTATATTGATTAAACGTACTGATGGAAGGAGGGAAGCAAGTCTCTGACCAGGTTTTAAAGCACTTGGGACAGAGAAAACTGGAAGTTGAAATCAATGTGCATCTGTCACACAAGTTTTTATGCTGTAGAGAGTGAGGACTGGAGGGGATTACACAAAACATTAACAAATTGACGAGTGCTGGCACAGCACAATGTGATTCAAAATGTGACAGATGTGCTGCTATTTGCAAAGTCGTGGACTGCATTGCATCTGGCAAGGTGTGATTGTCAGTTTGTAAGCACTCTTCCTAAAGCTGCTTGTAGCTTCTTAAATTAGACACTTGAGACCTACAGTGCCTCTCAGTGGACAGATTAGGCATGGGAGTAAAAGACATATATCAGTCATGCCAGGGTAAAAAGTACCAAAAGTATTCTAAACTTTTGTACCAGTTCTGAAGCTGAAAAAGCAAAGGACTAAAGCAGTATAGGAAATTCTTTATACAAGACAAAATAAATTTTGAAGAGATCAGTTTTTACATCATAAACTTGTCTTCAGATTTTTGGGTTATGGAAAAACAAACAAAATAGTAGCCTCTTTTAACAAGCAAAGAAAAGCATCAAGTTTGTATAAGTGGGGAAAGAATTTAACATGAGGCAAACAGATAGGTCACAGCAAGATTGAGACCACCAAGTCTGACCCGAGAGGGAGGTAGAGCTACATAGTGTCCTTGGGCTGGAAGAGAATATAAGCGGGCTGCTGATGCAACTGCCTGAAAACATAACTTCAAAACGCGCAAGTGCCAGCAGTTGGATGCCTCTGTGAATATTTAAGGAAAATCTGAGAAAACTTAAATGAGACAAGCTCCATGGAGTACTGTGACAGTTAGCAGAAACCTAAGTCATCCCTGGGCACTTCCTGGAATAGCAATGGCCTGTCTAGAATTAACTTCACTGCTTGACAGCAAGTTGTCTTGAGCCTTGGGAGGCTTACAGACATGCTTCACAGTACCTGGCACTGCTGAGGCTAATTAAATGGTCTGCTAATGAACAATGTTTCTTTGTGTGTTTGAAAATCTACTTTCTGTTAGCAATGACTAACAATGTAACAGCACAAATAGTTAATACTGAATAAAGAAAATCAGTCAGAGACCTTGGCTTTTAGTAGTTTGCTCAACAGCTTTTGTTATATCTACATTAGGAGATAACTTGGCACAATAGAAAGGGATCAGTAGTTGGAGGCTTCCCCTGGACATCTGTTTCTGTTTGCAGTAGTGGTTCAGGGGATTTATTTTGAGTCACTCTTAGCCTGGTCTCTGGGGCTGAAAGTCTCCATCACATATGTGGTTTGGAGATATCTAAAGGTAAAAGGTTTAAGGGATAACTGGACAGTCTTGTGATGGACCTGCTACAAGACCCAATGAGTCTGTTTGATTCACAGGAAAAACACTTTGAGAAAAGAGCCTGTGTATTAGAAATACTTAAGGGAACTTCTTCAAATCCCACCATTGCTCTAAACCAATTTGCTCGTGCAGATGCCAGCTGAAGGGGAATTTTTGTTGTTGTTTTTGTTTTTCCTTTTAAAATCTCTATTGTAGGGTAAAAGGTGAAGTTTCTATTCTCTCCCCTTTTGAAAGAAGTTTAAATTAAGACTTCCATCACAGGTAGTGGATAATAATTTAAAAGGATTCTGAATTTAGATCACATATGCTGTCCTTGTTGGTAAATCTGTACCTTTACTGACAGATCTTTTATTCTAGGGATATTTTTCACGTGAATTTTAATGGCAGTACAAGTTTCAAGAAAACTGATGATGTTTTTCTGTATCTCAGTTCTCGCCTTCTATTCATCCTGGCTATCAAATGCATTTGAAAATGCTTGTATTTATTCATGTTGAGTAGTCCCATTGAAGACAGTATAAAATTAAGTAGGCATGTAAATCTCTGTAGGACTAGGTCCTGAGGCTGTGAGGTCCTTAAAGCAGGGTGATATTAAGGACATGTCTGCCCAGACATTTACAGACAAAGCCAGTTTGACCCTGCTGGTGCTCCCTACCAAGATGAGCTTGATTTGTTCCCAGTCTAAGCTGGCCAGACCCCATAGCCACAGCTAGATAAGAAATGAGTGCTGTGCAGTAAATCTTGGCAGCAAGACATGATGCATTAACACAGACTTATTGGAATCTGGTGGAATCTCAATCCTAGTTGATTGAAATGTGAACAGAGAAACTTTAAAACTGCTTGCAAACGGTGGTGTAGATATACCCTTAAGCATACTGAGATTGTATTAATCCCAGTGGAGTTTTAATGTGAACTGTTTGGTGATAACTATAGCACCACGAGCTTTCCTTTATAATTTTTATTAGTTGTAATTTCTTATATAAATTCTTAGAAGTTCCATTTGTATTATGTTAATCTCGAGGAAATATCTACTTCTAAAATGCATGTTTTGGCTCTACAGCCTGTACATCTTGACATGCAAATAAATGCTGACCGACCAAATTTTTACAAAGGTAAAGCACCGAAGCTATCTACAGAAGCAGAGTTAAGTGCATGTGTTTCTGCAGGACATGACATTTGCCTTAGGAACCATTCTTTCCATTCCTTTAGTCTTTTCTTACCATATATTTTGCTTTACTTGTTCATGTTCTCCTATACCTTCCTTCACAAAGCAATCTGTTTAGGATAAGCTTGAGATTATGGAGAGAAATCAGTAAGCTGTTTCATTAATACTGTAGGTGTACATATTAAAAATGCATACCTTATTATAAATGTGCTCATATGCATATTCCTTGCCCCTTCAGTATCTGTTTTATGTTTGTTTTGCTGATGTCTGTGCCTTTGTAAAAGTCCACTTACAATTGATACATAGTATTTTTCAACAGCGATCTTAATAAAAATATTGTATTATTGTCCATGTGCCAGAGTGTTTAGTTCAGAGATGTCACAGACAATAAAATTAAACAATGTTAATTAAGCTATAATATTGCTTCCTGCACTGTGAGAATTAGTGCTATTATGATCTTAAAACAACTATGTGTTCTTGAATTGGAAAACTATACATAAATGTAGGACTAACAAACTCATGAAGTAAAATGTTGCCTTCATGCAGATTTTTGGTTTCTGGTAGCTAAGATACTGAAATATGTTTGCAATTTATTTGTCATCTTCTTAAACTACAACTATAAAAGGTTTTATTACATTTTGAAAATATTAAAACTGCTAGAACTGAGTTATTGTGCTCTGAAGTCAAGTTACCACTAGCTGGCAATGTTATACAGCTCTTCTTTTTGCAGATTCATTGCATTATATATCATGGTTTGACTCTAGACCTTTAATTTTAAAAATAGAAAAAGAAATTGGATTTCAGCAGGACTGGACACTTCTGAATATTTCACCACTAAGGCTCCAGTGTAGATTAGCAAGAAAATAGGAAGGACAATGAACAGAAATAGTTTCTGAAGTAATAACCTCTGCTTATAGGATTTCTTTTGTTTATTCAGTTCAATGTGTTTAGCATTAACTCTGTTTTTAAATACCCTTTACTTAACTCAAACTATCCGGTGTGTTGAAAATGAAGGTTGTATAATAATTTGACTTGCCAACAGTCTCAACTATACTAGCAACACTTTAAAATCCTAGTATAGGGGTCCTTCTTTGCCTTAATTTCAAGTATCTTGTC
This sequence comes from Anas platyrhynchos, assembly GCF_047663525.1. Classification (NCBI taxonomy): domain Eukaryota; kingdom Metazoa; phylum Chordata; class Aves; order Anseriformes; family Anatidae; genus Anas; species Anas platyrhynchos. The sequence goes on along the minus strand of NC_092621.1, from coordinate 47,525,556 downwards.
TTCACCTTCAAATGTCTTAAAACCTTACCCATTTCTGCCTATCCTCTATTGTTTATTGCTTTCTGTTACATCATTTCATGTTGTCTTTGACATCTAATCAAAGGAGACAAACAACGAGAGCTACTCTGAAGTTCAGGGTAATGAAGATGGGTACCACTGGCAGCACTATGTGGCTGTATTTCTATCCTCATGTACTAGATACTCCAAACCCCATTATTCACTATACTCTTTTATTACTATCAGGTCTCTTATGTGCAAGTAGGTGGAAATTCATGCGTGTCTGAAGCTGTGGTCAGAGTCTATTGTTTCTTGGTATGAAGATGAATGTAAGAAAAAGAAACTGAGACAAATAAGTTCAAAAAATTGCTTGCAGTATTTTGTAATATGAAGTCATAAGTTTTATCCTGGAAAAGGTCCATTTGGGGAACAGAATAGTGGGATAAAACTCTACTTTTAATTCTAAAGTAATTCTAATAAATAAATAAATAAATAAATAAATTGTTAATGACCCAAATATTTTATCTACAGTAATTACATGAAATATTTTGGAGATTCTTGTATCTGGAAGATTTTTGGAAACTTGCTGGTTCCCATTTGTTCACTTAACAATATGTTTATACACTTTTTATTTTTACTGCTCACTTTTCTTTCTCTAGTTAGTGCTCTCCTGTGGTCCCTGCAGCAACAAGTAGGAGAAAAACATAGACCTGGTGGAGAGGAAACACTTAGAAGAAAAATAAGAAAATACAGCTCTAAATGATTTTAATAGGGACATTTAGGAGACAGATGTAGTGGTGGAGGATATTCTGAAGTCATCAGGAACATAAAGTACACTCATCAGAGTGAGTTGATCATATTATTTTCTGGTCCAAGTTACTTTGCTGGCATTTAATCCCTGTAAATGCCAATGTGAAATCTAGGTTGCAGTGGCTGAAGTCAGCTATTAAAGTGCTCCTCTACACATGAAGAATCCACTGCTTTGAAAAAATTGTTATCTTTGGAGTGAGTGGATATGTGAACAGCACAACTGTAGCTTAGATGTAGCATGCTTTTATCTAAAAATAAAAATGTAGCTTCCAGCCAGCTGTTTGCCTACTGGAGTTTGGCTCTGATTAGAATGCTAGCAAAAAGGTGGAGTTTTTGGTATGTAATTACCTACTTCTATATCTCTTAGGTTTTCATGCTATTGATATCTGTCTTCTAGTCTTTAATATGAAAGCTCTTTTGATCATGTACCCTGCTTTGCTGTTCTTTTATCTTTTATCTGAAACATACTTTCTCTCTTGGGAGAAACTGTTCTCTTTAGAAAGGTTAATGAAATGTTTACTTCAGAAAACTGTTTAGACTAGATGTCTTTCTATACTGGATAAAGTTTCAGATTTTGGAAACCATTTTTTTGAGAGTGGTTTAGAACTAAATCAAATTTAAGGTCCATTATGGTTCAGACCATTCTATGATTCAGGTGGTACTCACTGTGGATAAGGTGGGGCTCAAATTATATAAAAACTGACCAATTTTCCTTAATAAGTATTAATTATTAATGACATTTGGAAGTTTTTAGTGTGGTGATAGAAAAACTTCTCACTAATAGAAAATAATTCTAATACAAAAACATAGTAATTTATATTAATTGCAAAGATTATTCTGACACCAAGATACCTGAGGGAAAGAAAAATCCTCTCCATTTCTCAGTTGCTGGGATTTGTCTTAAAATGTTTCTGGGTGTATCTAAGAACATTGATACTAATTATCTCAAACTGCAATAACAGATCACGAAACAGAAACACTGCTTAAAGTTGAATGACATCTTCCAGCTTTTTTTAAACTAGGAAAAGTCTATCTTCATAGAAAAAAGCCACATGCAGATCAGCTTACTAACTTAGATCCTTTAAGTGACAAACTAGGTAAAAATTAATATTACAAGCTAGAGCAGATACATATCATCAGAAAATTGTAAATCTATTAATCCATTGATACCTACAATCTAACTCATGCCTTCTAATTGGATTCTCTTCAGACCATTGTAGCTGCAAATAAAGGAACTGGCTGTAGGTTAGTATGCTAGGCCTAAGTCAGTACCATCTCTGAAATTGTGACACAGGAACTAACCGAGAGATTATTGGGAGGTTATTAAAAATCCTTTTGTTTTATTGGATTGCTGAAAGAATGAATTGTTTGCCAAATATATCTTAGCAGACATGATATTCTCAGTTTTGGCAAAAAGTTGGGCTCATAGACACAACGGACTGAATGAAATTATGGTGTTAAAATTTTGATTACTATTATATGTTTTAGTAATAAATGTCTATTACTGTTTTGACACCACACGTACTGCTCCACATTTCTGTGGATGTCCATCATCATTTCTTAAAAAAAAAAAAAAAAAGACAGAACTCTAACAATGGGTATCTTCTTCATCTGTTCAAGAACCTGTGGAGAATTTTAAATCTGAACATAATCAAAATCACAGAGAGAGATCTTCTATGGCTGCCATTTTCAAAGGAAAACACAGTATCATCCTGGTTCTATGTCCACAATATTTTTGTATTCAGTCAGTCCTCTTTATTAATTATATTGTTGTTACTATCATTGTTATTAATTATTATTAATGTTATTATTTATCACCATCATCATCACTATTAAATTCATGGCAGAGATTGTTTTAGAAAACCAGCAAATGGTAGAATAAAAATAGAAAACAAAAGTTCAGGTTGGTGCTTACCCCTAGCCCCTGTTGTCTTGCTTGCTGAAACAAGAATTAAAAAAAATGCAAAAATCACTTTAATGTTAGCTTGTTGGATTTTAATGTGTTGTGCAGCTCTATAATTAGCTGGAAGACTGCTTTCTAACAGGAATCATGCCATTTGCACATTTGCTTTATTGAGATACAGACTTAACCAATAGTCAGAGTTTATGTAAGCAAACTGGTTCAAATGTAGAAAATTATGTGGTTGTTGTCATTTCTGTGAAATATAATTTGTTCAGATGGTCTTGTCATTTCCATACTTTGCTTGACTGTACCCGATCACTTTCTCAGTAGTAAAGATTTTAGTAATATAAAATCTTATTTTAAAATTTTCTGTGCAGTTAAAGTTTCTATGCAGTTAAACTCTTTGCTGTACCTGGGAAGGAGAAAAGATTATTTTTCCGGTTTGTTTGAGAAAAAATGTAAAAACTGTAAAGTGTAATTTCTTGGCTTGAGGTAGAAAACTTATCAGCTAATAAGCTACTGGATTTTTAAATGGTATCTTCAGATAAAATTACCTAATTTATATTTTACTTGGTTTTGATCATTCAGCATCTGCAATTAAAAAGTATTTATTTCATGCCTGTGTATTCCCATCCTTGTGTTTTGCTTCTCACTTGCAGCTAAGCACTCTGTGCAGTATATGATTTTTTTTCATTACTCAATACAATGAGTCAGATTGTTTCGTAAAGGTCAAGAGTTGTATCATGATAATGACAGTGTTGTTTTGAGAATAGCTGATTCATTCTTTTCTTAGCAAGCCTAATTCCACAAAAAACAAGTCTGCAAAGTACTGGGTCTATCTCTAACTTTTTTTTTTTTTTCCTGTTATCTTTCCGCTATTATCTGTGAGATTTAAAAAATGAACAAGTTATTAAACAATTAAAATGTAAATCATCATTTTAATATTACCTGTGAAGTACATCATGACACTGCATCAGATTAGTACTGACGCCTTTGATTGCGTCCCCCTAGTTATTTAAACTAAAGTGTAGAATAATTACGGATTTATATGTAGAAAAGCAGAATATAGGCTACTTTTTTATTGGGCTCTAGAAAATCTTTTTTTCCTTGGAATATTGGATCATTTTTAACTGTCAAAAATTCAAGTAAGAACTTGATATGTCTAAGAAGGTTCAGACAGGAGCCATGGGAGTGAAGAGTGTTCTCTTTTCACTGGAAGGTAAGAGACTACAGGAAACACTCAGCTCACCAAACAGAAAAGGAAGGAATTATAATTTACAAGCATCTGCAGAGGGACAGAAATATGCTAATAAATATGTGAGAATTATAGACTGAATTATACAAGATGAACCAAAGTTTGGAAATTGAATCTAGACAAATTCAGATTTGAAATTAAGACTTTTACTATAGGCTGGGAACTAATAGAACAGCATAGTACGTGTTACGGTGGATTTTCAGTTCAATTTATCTGAGATTGTTTTTTCATGGTCTTTAATTTAAGCAAGTATTTAGGCTCTAGGTTTGCAGTATGATGTAGAAGGTCAGAACACTGTAGTACGTTTATGGTTCTTCCCTCTGCCCTTCTAGTCCATAAAATTTCCGATGAATAAAACCACTGTTCTCCTCAGAGAGAAGATTTAATATGCCATTACCTTCTGATTTTTTTTTTTGCTACAATACCACTTACTTGGTGTTAAATTTAAAAGAGCTGATATTTTTGCACTTTCACAAAGACATTTCCACATTGTGTGATACACAGAATAAAGAAAAGAGCCTACAGTCTGTGTTGTGTGGGAACAGGATGTATTTTACTGGGTCATGTTATCTTTTTTTTTTTTTTTTTTTTTTTCAGCTTAATTAGAAAGTCTGTGTCAGCAGATTGAGAGCATAGAGTACGAACCATATGAACCCAGGAGAACTTTTTTCATTATTAAATGTAACTGTTTTTCTCAGCACCTTTGCTATTGTCAACTCTGAATTATGATGAAAGAATGAGCAAAGACCTGCCCCCCTGAGGCTTTGCAGCACACAAGAAAAAGCTCTCTTGAAACTGTTCGCATCTGGTGCAGTGGAAGCACAGAGCAACATACTTTCTCTTATGCAATGTTTTGGATAAACTGATGTGTCCTGCATGGAGGGCTGTGGCAGCTTCTACGTGGAATTTTCCTTCCATGAAATCCCCAAAGGCTACAAAATTGCTGAGTACATAAACTTCTTCAAAATTATCTAAATCTGGTCACTGGGTTGGATTCTGTGGTAAAGCCATCCTATTTTAGGAAATGATTTTCTTGTATAACATAAAGAAATTGTTAATAAAACATCAGTTTAATTGTAGCTTTTCTGTTGTATCAAGCAAAATTGGAGGATCTGTGCTTCTTGAGAGCCCTGAGGGAAAATTCTGAAAACACAAGGTGGGAGAGTTCTCAAGGTTTTTTTCAAGGTAGGGTAAAGATGAATTTCTACATTGTAATGATGAGGAGGGCAAAAATCCTGATTTCCTTCAATGCATGTTGACTTTGTTGACAACCTTTTTTTTGAAGGTATGGAAGGATTAGAGACCTTTCCCACAATTATTTCAGGGTTATTACGCGTGGAAATTGAATTTTCAAACAACCATTCTGTGGAAGTCAATGATGGAGACAAGATTAGTTTATCTGGGAGCAACTGGGGAGGTATTCTGTACCTTTGATAATGTCAGTTAACTTTGTAATTAGGAAGAAATAATGGAAGAAATGAAGCTGATGCTTCAAAATACCTGGTACTCTTCATGGCCTGTTTCCAAAAGCAGATTCTGTACTGGGCTTGGAAAAAATGCAGGCATATATTCACGACTGACATTACATGCAAGAGGTCACATCTGCCTAATTATTTGTTTAAGTCTAAATTTTGTGCAAGTAATAATTCTATTGAACTCTTGCTCTTGGAGTCATTAACTTAGGTGAAAGTATTAATATTTTAGGACTCTTGTCTGTCAGTGTATATCTTTGACTGTTCCAAATGAAAGCTTTATATTGTTCCTTCCAGTGTAAGAGATGTACTAAAAGAAAAGCAAGGTGAAATTCATCTTGAAATGAAAGAGTAAACAACATAAGAACTTTGTGCATATTGATGTTTTTTTTTTTTTTTTTCTTAAAAAAATATAAAAATTTGGTAGTTAATTTCATGTCTATAACACACTATATTTTGACATTTTATATGGGGGTTATGTGGCCAGGTTTTGGAGGGAGGGCGCTGCAGGGGTGGATTCAGTGAGAAGAACCCAGAAGCTTCCCCATGTTAGATAAAGGCAGGTTTCAGATGACTCCAAAGGGATCCTGCCACTGGGCAGACATGTGCCAATAAGTGATGTTGTTTGTACCTCAGTGAGAGCAGATTTAAGAAAGGGTAATAAAACTGCTGTGCAAAAGCAGCTGGGAGAGAGGAATAAGAACCAGCCCTGCTGACCTGCAGGTCAGAGCAGAACAAGGGCAGGAGGTGCTCCACGCACAGCACAGAAGTTCCCCTGTGGGCTGTGCAGGGAGAGGCCCCTGGTGGAGCAGGCTGTCCCCCTGCAGCCCATGGGTCCCCCATGGAGCAGATCTCCACGCTGCAGCCCCCCCATGGGTGGAGGAGCCCCCGCTGGAGCAGGTGGATGTGGCCTGGAGGAGGCTGCGGCCCATGGAGAGCCCCCGCAGGAGCAGGCCCTGGGCCGGAGCTGCAGCCCGTGGAGAGGAGCCCCCGCAGGAGCAGGGGGTCTGGGGGGAGCTGCCCCCATCCGTGGGGGACCCGTGCTGGAGCAGTTTGCTTCTGGGGGATGGATGGACGGACCCCATGGGATGGAGCCGTGTGGGAGCAGTGCTTGAAGAGCTGCTGCCTGTGGGCAGCCCCCGCAGGATCAGTTGGGGAAGGACGGCATCCATGGGAGGGACCACACGGGGAGCAGGGGCAGGGAGGGATAGTGAAGGAGTAGCAGAGGTGAAGTGCTATAGACTGACCACAGCCCCCATTCCCTGTTCCCCTATGCAGCTTAGAGGGAGGAGCACCTTCCCCCCATCAATTAAGTGGATGGGGGGAAGGTGCTTTTAGCTTTGATTGTTTATTTTGTTTGTTTCTTGCTGTTCTAGCTTGTTAGTAATAGGTAATAAATTTCTCTAATCTCTCTATGCTGAGTCTGTTTTGCCTGTGATGATAGTAGCTGATTCATCTCCCTGTCCTTATGTCAGCTCTTGAGCCCTTTTCATCATATTTTCTCCCCCTTTCCCTTTGAAGAGGGGGAGTGAGAGAGTGGTTTTTGTGGAGGTCAGCTTCCAAGCTAGGTAAAACCACCATACATTTCTATGGGAAAATAGCTTTAGAAAATGCCAGTCAATGCATTCATCTTGTAGTCCCAAAGCGAACAATAGTCCCTCATGTGATTTCACTGAAATTATCAATAATTTGGTCATTGCAAACAATCATTTTAAAGGCATTTTACATGGAATTATATTATTCTTTGGTTCATAGTTATTTCCACTTTTAGACAGAGGAAAATATCCTTTTCTTCCTTCAAGGTGTGTTTAGACAAGAAAGAATTTCTGTCAAATTTAAAATTGCACTGCTAGAAAATTGCGAGCAATAATCTATAAGGTAGGTTTCCTCATAGTATATCCCACTATTTGTGATAGATTGTTGCCAGCACTTAGGAACAGTTGTAAAGTAACTCTTTTTGCCTACATTAAGGCCTGCTTCATTCAACCTGAGCATTATCGAGTATCAGGAAAAAACAATTATTCCTTGAGCTTTTCTGCTGAACTTGGAATCTCTGAAAGAACATGAGACAAGGTGCCTGAAAACACAATAAAATGCAAGGAAATTTTCTTTGCTCTATAAGAATAAATATTCAATCTATTGTGCTTATTATTATGGGGAGAATGTTTTCATAAGACCATAAAATTGCTAGCCACTGAAATGGATATGTAATATTTTCTAAATCTGGTTTCCAAATTAGAATTTCCTGTAAGGCATTCTTTGTATAATCTTTACATGACTGCATAAAGATACACAGAAAAGAAAAAATCATATTTGTTTCCTATGTGTATTGGAAAAAATGGTAACTGAAGTGACAGTAAGAATGAGTTGGAGATTTCTGAGATTCTTCCATGTCTAAATACACTGTCTTCCAAAGTGACTGATGAACCATACATAGTCATTTGCAACAGTATAAGCTATACTACTTTATTGCCTGTTTTATTCTTCAAGAAGAGAGAATATACCTGTGAATAAATCTCACACCAAACCATCAATCTGCAGTGTTTCTCTGACTGCAGTATTTTTTTTTTTTTATTATTTTGTGTCTGATTTCTAGAGGAATAAGGTGTTACAGTACCTGTGAGAAAAATCAAATGTAGTGTGTTTTCCTATCCTGCTTTGAGTGAATTTGATGGTGTGTGTGTGTGCATATATAAATAAATATATATTCTGAGAACTCATACAAATCTAGAGGAATATTTTCTTATTTTTTTCTAGAGGACAATCATCCAGGCTTCTCAACAACTTAAGACAAAAGTAAATTTTGATTAGCCTGCTCTTTCTATGGCCATGGCTTTGGAGAGGAGCTGGATTTGCTTTTGGAAGTAAGAGAAACCTTGCATTTTAGGCTTATTGTTGCTATTGTTTTGGAGCTATTGGAGAGCGAGTGTCCAAATGGTTTCTCCACTGACTGTAGGTGTCCAGCCTTCAGAGCTGCATCCCAACTTTGCCCTCTAGCACCTCAGTGGCATCCAGACTGGCTTCCCAAAACAGTGTGATATATGGAGTAATAACTCATGTCAAGAAGATGATTGATGTTAATAAAGGGAGAAATGTGGGAGTGTGGCTATGGGGGTCAACAAGCCCCATGGCTGGTGATAACATCAGACTCTTAATGATGAGGCCATCAGGAATGTAGAGTTTAGAGGGAAAAAAGAAGGGTGATTCAGGAGATGTCATGCCATCTCTGGTTGCTTGTTCTCCAGCCATTGAGGCATGGAATTTGCTGGGTGTTTGCTGGTTGCTGGGCAAAGTTGTTTGACCAATGAAAAATTGTTTGAAAAGGACTGCTGTGGGGTAAAGGGTATAAGAGGGGAGCCTGTCCTCAAGATGAAAAAGGCAACACGATATAATGAAGTTATGTCATCAGTAAAGAAGTAGAAAAAGGGAATGAATAGGGACAGGCTAGCAGAACAGAGACCAGGACAGGAACAGGCATATTGTTTGCCTCATGAAGATAGGTTCAGCCAAACTCAGCAAACTGCTTAAAGAAGCTCGTACAGAAAGTCGCTGGAAATAGGCGCACCGGAGCTGCAAAGCTCAAGCTGAGAGAAGCGGACCCGCACACACAACTGCCCCTCGCTGGTAAGCAGTTGCGCATTATGGGGAATCATACATCCTTAGAACAAAGACTGTCCTGGTAACCTTACAGCTTATTCTCCATATTAACAATCAGACGATTTATGATACTGAAACATGGGACCAAATTGAAGTCAAGGTGTGGGACTCTGCAACTAAAAACAACAAAGTTTTGGTGGGATTGTTCGGTGCCTGGTGTGCGGTCTCTGAGGCCTTAAAGAGCCGTGTGCGATGACAATCAGAAATGTGTGGTTTGTCAGACACTGAGGGAGCTGCGGGCTTGTCCACTGATTCTTTAGCTACATTATCGCCCCCCCCAGCGCTACTGCCATCACAGGCCTTTGCTGTTACGCCCCCTGGTGACCTGAACGTGTCTTTTGACCCAGCCTATTGGCCTTGAAAAGGAGATGGGTATGTTTCCCTTCGATCCAGGAAGAACAGGATACATAAGGCCCAAAGGCTGAGTTGTTTAACAACTTAAAGTGAGACATACTGTTCTGGTGTTTGTAATCAAGAAAAGGAATGGAAAATGGAGAGTGTTATATGATCTAAGAAAAAATTAATGAAGTCATGGAAGATATGGGAGCACTTCAACCAGGATTACCAACTCCAGCTATGCTCTCCCAGTCATGGACATTAATAGTAATGGACTTTAACTGTTTGTTAAACACTTGCCAGAATTTGGAAAACTTTGCCATGTTTATATTTCAATTGATACCTTTTCTGATTGTACATATGTATAGCTGTACTGGGGTTTAATATGTAAAAGCAATGTTCTGTATGTTTCGAAAGTCCGATGTTCGTGTGTGCGTGTTGGTAGAGCATAGACTCCCCACGCACCCTGCGCTGTTTACTTGCCTTTTATAAATATTACTAAATTATAACAAATTGGTGACCCCGACGTGATCTTCTTGGACTTTGGATCTGTTAGCGGTAAAGGGAGGCACCCCACATAGTGGCCATTGCCAATAGCAGCACTAGAGTCCAAAAAAGATTTTAAACATAAGAGGCAAGTAAAGAACCAAAAGCAATCCCTCTGTGACCCATAATTCTGCGTGCAAAGACCCGAATGAAGAGGATTTGTGAGTATACCATTCATTTGGGGTGGGATTTGGTTGTGTGACTGTGTGTAAGGGTGTGACTGAGACGGAACTTATTTCCGAAGCTAGGAATTTATGGGTGGGTTAACCACTTGCAAGACACCTCTAGACACAGACATAGCCAGGGATTCAGAACCTCTTTAAGGGTTCCAGGGATTCAGAAGCTCTTTGAGGGTTCCAGGAAATCGGAACTTCTTTGGAGGTTCCAGGATGGGTCAGGAGAAAAGGGACCCATAACAGGAACTTGGAAGGTTGAGTCTCCTACTGGAGACCTGAAAGTTAAGCTTAAAAGAACTTGAAGTATATTGGGGCATAGCTACCTTTTGGATGCTAATTGTATGTATATTAAAACTTGTATATGGGGACCCCAAAACCCCATAGGGGGAGTGGTACCTTCGGTAGAGATAAGATAGTATATGTTATACCTGAAACATCTTGAATTACACTGGTCCCAAAAATTTAAAACAATAGGTGGGAAATGTACCTAGAGGATTGGTTATCTACTTTGAATCAAGCCCCCACTAACTTGTGTAAAAGTTGAATGCAGGTAAGAGAGCCATTGGGTGTGTAAGCCTGGACCATTTCCTAAGAAGCATCAGGGAGAGGGCAAGACCGGAGAAGGGACCAGTACCGTGGCTCAAGAAGGTTTACCAAAGGCTGCAACTCCATAGGGTAATAACCGCTGGGTAACATGGCCTTTACTGGACCTCTCCTAATTACATGCATAATTCTATTGGTCCAGGAACATTATCACAATTGTAGTGGATGTATTGTTAACACCCAGAGAGGAAGAATTCAGGATATCATACTTTCTATGCCTTTAAAGGGGAAGAATTAAACCCATGCCATGTAAACCAAACAGAGTATGCTCGATGTAATGAAAGCAGTAAGATAACCTGTTATAATCCCACAGAGGTCACCTATCAATGGTGGATAGAGGTAAAAACTAACAACGAAGGAGGAAGGTTAATTGGGAAAAGTTACATCACCACAAATCTTACTAAGCCTTTATCAATCAAATTTGATGTATGTGATGCTGCTAGTGATGATTATTACACACCCTGTGGAACAATGAGTTGGGTGAAATATTACAGTGAACAAGAAAAATATATATGTCCAAAAAATAGATCAAAGTTGACATGGTGTTTTCCAGGTATCAGTAGTAGGGGGAGAAGTTGACAAAAGTCATAATTTCTGTGGATGTACGCCCAGGTACTGGAGCTGTGTATGTTGGGGTACATGGCAGAATGAACCTAATTTGTTGTATCTTCATTTATAAGAATAGGGAGTCCATAACTGTTTAGCTGTTTGGAGGGACCTGCTGCTAGCAGCTCTTACCTTGGTTTGTGGGCAGAGCCTTCTCTGTTATCTGTAATGTGTGGGTGGATCCTTCCTGTAAATTCCAATTCTGGTAGGTAAGGAAGAGCTTAAGGAAAGCAGTCAGCATTTTTCCATCCTCAGAAAGAAAAGTATGAGACAAGGCTTAATTATTAACACCCTTATTTATTACCAGTTAGAAAATCTAACTGATTTCTAATTATCATTTTAATTTTAATCATAAGGAAATATGCATTTTTATTTTTTTAATTTTTATTTATTTTTTTTCTCTCTCTTAGGAACATTTTTGTAATATATTTCTCTTTACTTGGAAATTTCATTGTTTCTCATTGGTCTCTCATAAACTTTATAGAAGGCAGTAATTAAAAAAGCTAAAACTTCACAATAAATAGAGCTACGTTTCCACAAGAAGCAAGACTGAAAATCTGAAAACAAAATAGAAACATTCTAATTTATGCTGTGTAGGAAATGTCCATTTGCGGTGGTTTTACCCTTCTACACAGCTGAACTCCACCACAGCTGCTCTCTCACTCACCCTCCCCAAAGGGAAAAGGGGAGAGAATATGAAGAAAAGGACTCAAGGGCTGAGATAAGGACAGGAAGATCACTCAGCTATTATCATCACGGGTAAAAGAGACAGCATAGGGAGATTAAAATAATTTACTGTCTATCCCTAGTAGACTAGAACAGTGAGAAATTAAAAGCAAACTAAAAACACCTTCCACCAACCCACCCTCTACAATTTACCCCCCCTCCCTCTACCCGAGTAGTGCAGGTGAATCCACCTACTTCTACCTCCTCCCTCTGAGCTGCACAGAGGAATGGGAAATGAGGTCTGCGGTCAGTCTATAGCACTTCATCTCTGCTACTCCTTCACGGTCACTCCCTGCTCCTGCTCCCCACCGGGTCCTTCCTACAGGATACTGTTCTGCCCTAACAGAGCCTGCAGGGGCTGCCCACAGGCAGCAGCTCTCCAAGCACTGCTCCCACACGGCTCTGTCCCATGGGGTCCATCCATCCATCCCCCAGGAGCAAACTGCTCCAGCACAGGTCCCCCACGGGTGGGGGCAGCTCCCCCCAGACCCCCTGCTCCTGCGGGGGCTCCTCTCCACGGGCTACAGCTCCGGCCCGGGGCCTGCTCCTGCGGGGGCTCTCCATGGGCCGCAGCCTCCTCCAGGCCACATCCACCTGCTCCAGCGGGGGCTCCTCCACCCATGGGGGGGCTGCAGCGTGGAGATCTGCTCCATGGGGGACCCATGGGCTGCAGGGGGACAGCCTGCTCCACCAGGGGCCTCTCCCTGCACAGCCCACAGGGGAACTTCTGTGCTGTGCCTGGAGCACCTCCTGCCCTCCTGCTGCACTGACCTTGGGAGCTGCAGGGCTGTTTCTCTCACATTTTCTCAGTCTTCTTCCAAACTGCTGTTGCACAGCAGTTTTATTACCCCTTCTTCAATCTGCTCTCCCAGAGGCCCTGCCAGCGTTTATCACTGACTTGGCTCTGCCCAGTGGTGGGTCCTTTTGGAGCCGGCTGGAGCTGGCTCTGATCTTACATGGGGCAGCTGCAACTCCCTGCTACCAAACCCTTGTATATAAACTATTGTATATAACACCATTCAACTTAATATCTTGGAACTGCACATTGAAGAGACCATTGAATAAGCCATTCAATCAAAAGTAAAATGTTACTGTCTTGCTCCAGTTTATTTTCTTTTTGTTGTCAGAATCTCCCATAAGATTTGGAAACTGATGCCTTTCATCTGGTATAAACTTTCCAGAAGCTGTCGTAAAATAGCCTTCTTAAAAGATACTGAAACCTGAAAAGTTAAATCATAGATTGATAGAATAATGGTTTGTACTGGAAGAGATCCTTAAAGATCATCTAATTCAACCCTCCTGCCACAGCTCAAGGTACTCAAAATCTCATCCAGTCCAGATTTGAATGCTTTCAATGATGGAGCAATTACATTTTCTCTGGGCTAATACTTGTATTGATAGTGTCAATTCCAGCATAATAATATGTTTCCTCCTCATGTCTGTTTTGAGTTGTTTGACACCTGCTAAATCTCTCTCTCTTGGCTTTCAAATTTCCTTTTATTTTTTTTATATATATTTTTTTAAACTTTATTCAGATGTGGTTTTATACTTGGAAAAGGTACTAAATAAAGAGTGTGAAGAACACTTGAGGGAATGAGCATGGACCATTTGTAAGGAAGTCATTTGCACTTCACCAATGTGTGTAAGAATTTTAGATAATTAGCTTGTTTCTATGGTTTTGCCCCTAATCAGGAAAAGAATTACAAGAATACCTTTTTGGTTCTGCTCTTTGGTTGTGGGGCTCTAATATCACAGGGACTGTTATTTCTTAGCATGACTTTCCAAAATCAGTGTGAAATACCAAATATAAGTTTCTTTCTAAATTGAAAGCTTCACACAGTTATATTTAGTAAGGGGATAGAGAGACTCATTCCCAGAGGTCTCTTCCATATTTCTTTAGCTCTCTAAGAAGAAGCAATCAGCAGCACCAAAGTATGTCTGCAAGGCATTTAAGAGAGAAGAATCTCTACATTTTTGACCCCACCTTTTAAGTGGAAAATAGACAAGATAGAATTGATTTAAAGGAATCAGAGACTATGCTGGATCTCTGTCTGTCTGTCTGTCTTTGTCTCTTCTTTCTTTCTATTTTCACTTCAAGTCAACTCCTTTTCTCATCCTTTCTCATCAGTTAGGGGTATTTTTTTGATGAAGTGCATTTTCACAAGACTATACCAGGTGTGACTAAACTTGCAGAAAGTTAGTTCAGTTTTCAGGGTGTATTTTTTTTTTTTTTTAACAAAATCATTAAAAAAGCAATAGTCAGGGAAGCTTACTTCAAATACAGGGTTCAAATTCAAATCCCAACTGAACTGAATACCTATATATAGAAACTGAAATGAGTCTACCGAGAAGTTATTAAAAGAAACTCACTCCAGGATAGGACAGAGTGAAAATACTAGACATCAGTGCAGGTGTCCTAAAAGCCACACGATCACTCTGAACGATGGCATGTGTGATATTGTTTATTTTTTAAGAACGTATTTGAAAAGTGTGTTTATTTCACTGCTGGACGAAACAGTGTCTAGCTTTTGAAATCACACTCTTTGGGGTGGGTGAGTGGGTGGATGGCTGCTTGAGAAATCATTTCCCAGAAATCTTCTTGATATTTTTGAAATTTGGAAAGAAGGATCGTTTCCCCAGTGTAAGAAATGATCAACTCTCTATCACACTCTACTACACAAACAGCTCTGTACTTGGAAGGACTGAAATATTTAAACAGTTCTTTTTCTCTCTCTCTCTAAATTGAGAAGGACTTCTGCAGAACAATTTCAGGCCTACCATTCCTTGGTGATCTGTAAATTAAGCTGTGATCTTTAGTCTTCGGGCAAACTGAGTTTCAAACCATTTCTCTGTTTCCATTGTGGGAGATGGAAAGGATGGGGCCTTGGCCAACCTGATCTAGTGGATAGCATTGTAGCCTATGCCAGGGGGGTTGGACTTGGATGATCTTCCAACCAAACCATTCTATGATCATTCTATGATTATTTTATACATGAACGTTAATGATCTTATGTCTCTTTTGGGGGTTTGGTCCTTCTGGCCATTAGACTACTAAGATAACTGAACACCCAGTCAAGTCTTTGGTATGTACTACATTCACCTATTTTGCTGGAATATGGTTTTCTCCCTCTTCATATTGTGCATGGAACAACTTGATTAATCAGCTGACAGCTGGATCTCTTCACTCTCTTCTCCCTGTATCCAGCTACCACCCATGATTTTAACTATCACTTTTTTTTTTTTTTTTGGCGTGTGTGTGTGTGTGTGTGCATTTGTGTGTGTGTGTATTTTGCTGAAGCTTAGCAGAAATGCAAAAATGCATACTGCAGAATATGTTGCTACAGCCCAGTAGAAAAACAATTTTGTTGTACCCACTATCCACAGATTGAGAAAACCAGCTTACCAATGTTTCAGCAGTAGTGGCTGGAGCTCACAATACTTATTACTGATAGGTGGGATCAGAAATGCTTCTGGCATTATTCCCACACTTATTCTTAATCTGGAACAGCGATAGTGCACAGAAAATGAATACAGATCTAATACAACCTCAAAAGCTTACAAATTCAAGTATTTATTATAGCTTGAATATTTGGAGTTACATACTATCAGTGGGGTTTATACTGTCAGCCAAAGTTATGCACATACAAATGTATTTACCTTCTGCACATGAAAACATGCATAAGCACAAGTTTGGAAATATGAAGTGGTCCAAATGGAGCAGGATTGTCTTGAATAATTTAGATTATTTTATTTCCAGTGAATTCACAACTGTCTCTCTCCTTGGGAGATTTGCCAGCTTCAAAGGAAATAAGAAATACTCTATAAAAGTCCAGTTTGAGGATGGAGCATCAAGAGGGCTAACTCATCAGTATGTAAACAATTCAATCCAATAAATGCTGCAGGCTCTCTAGGCAATATGAAACAATAAAGACAAATGCTATAAACTGACTCTAGAAACCATACCAAACCTTTTTTTTTTTTTTTTTTTTGTTTTTTTGTTTTAAGACTGAAACACTTTCCTGTTGTCCCATATAATGTTTATTATCTTTTATAGAACCTAGAAAGTGAACGTTTTTTCTCTCCTAGTCCATAAAAGTCTTGAAATCTGTGATGTTAGCCATTTTACACCGAGATAAAACCCTAAAACCTTTTTTCCTTTTTTTTTTTTTTTATTTATTATTATTTATCTATTTATTTATTTTTTTTTTTTCTGCAGAAAAACACAAGGAAATATATCTGCAAGAGAGTGCTTACATAACATATGAGAAACCTACCTTTTATTCTGCTCTGCCTGAGTCAGGCCAGGAATTCATACTTTGTACTGCCAACTCCAGGTAAATGCTCAGACCACCAGCCTGTTCTGGATTCACATGGTCCAGCTATGACTATTTAATCCGTCTTAGATCTGGGACATACTTCCCAGTCACTTCTGATCTACAGCCTGAAAAATTTGACTTTTCTTTTGAAAAGGCAGTTAAAAAAATCCCCACCAGTTCCATCTTTGACTGTGATGATATTCAACAAAGAACTTACATGCGTGCAAAATTTAAACCTGAGCAACCCTGAAGTTTTACAATCCATGAGGAATATTCTACTGTCATGTATAATTCAAGTACTGCATAATGTATTATATATACTTCACAAACAATATAGGTTATTATATATACTTGTGTCTGTGTGCAAAAATGAGAAGCTGGGTTCACCTGTGCTGGTGGAGTTCTGTCAGAAACTCTGCCAGGGAAATATACAGACGAAAGAAGGGGTGAGCACTGCAATCAGCTGTCAGGGGACTGCTCATTAGAGGTGGCTCTAAGGTGAACTTTCCTCCTGTTATCAGAACAAATGTTACAATCAAAACCAATGCTGAACATTAAATTACTTTTCTGTAAAACACAATTTTTGCTTATCCATGAAAAATGTGGTAATTATTCTTTGGATTTGGAGACTTTGGATTTGGAGCTACCGAAGTTTAATTTTGTAATTTGTTAGCTGGCATGTTAAGGGAGTAATGACCAGTTTGTAATTACGATATCAGCTGGGTTTAGTACAGTCATGGGAGAACTGTTTGCCAAGGGGTGGGCAGAGGAGTGCAAAGCTGCCCAGTTAGTGGTCTGCAATTACCATCTGAGGACTGGGCAGGTGCTGGATTGCTTGCTTGATCCTGGCCATGTTGCTGTGACTGGAGGTATGTATATATATATACACATGTATATATACATATATACATATGTACGTATGTACATATGTACGTATATATGTATATCATATATTATTTTTAAAGGCTTGGTGTTTGAATCAGGATAAAAGGTCAGATTAACTCACTTGTTGGTTTGTTCTCTTCCTGATTCCTCTAATGAAATGTTCTGAAAAGGGAAAGCAAAACGTTTGGTGATCTATAAGACTATTCTGAAGGACAGAAGGACAATGTATTGGGCCAGGTTTCTCACATCAACAGCAGATGACATAGAATATATCCGTGGAAGAGTACTAGCTGTTTAGCTTTTCTTAATATTATGGAAACCAAGAATTGGTTTATTAGTTACTGCAACAAGCTGTCCTGACAAGCTGGCAATTCTGCCTTTTCTTGGCATGGTTTGTCAAAACAGGTCTTGGAAACAAGCATTTGCCTACTCAAATTAAGTGTTGGTGTCAATACTGACAATTGTGCTGATGCAGTGGCTGTTTATGCCAGGGATGACTTTGGCCTTTCAGCTCTGTCATACCTGCCTGTTGACTTGAAGAAAAAATTTGGACAGGGCTGGAAAATGTGCTGTGGGAGGAGTATATATTCTGAATTATCATGGAAGTAGAAAAAAACTATGCAGAATCTTCTCTGTTAGGTAAAATAAGACAAAAAGCTGACAACCAGTCCTAAGAAATACTCCAAACCTTTCAATTTTGGATGCTAAGTAAATGTGGAAAAGTAAATGCTTTACTGTTCTCAACTTTTTCCTTGCCAAAAACAATGTTCTTCTAAGGGTGATTTGAACATTGCAGACATAAGAAAAAATAATCAGGTGCAAACTGTCTGATGCTGAGATCCTTTTTATGCAGATATTTTTTGTGCATTTAAAGCAGGCCAGATATGTAGAAGATATCGAAGTAAATAAAAGCAAAGAACAATTCTATTCTGAAAAGTGACAGTACCCAGTATTTCTTGTTTCTCCCTGATTTCCATATCTAACACTTTCAATTTACAAGTAAAAAGACGTGGATTTATTTTCCTCCAGGACAGCAGTACATGTTCATCCTGTATACTGAGTTGGTTTCTTTGTAACCTACCTATCACTGCCACTTACATCCTGACAGCAATATAAGTAACAGCAATAGCATTAGAACTCAATTATTCCACTGTAGCTGGGATCTTCATTATACTCTTCATGGACACATGTTCAGCCCTTTACTGAGCATGCAAGTGTCGTTCACTGGATTTAGTAATGCTGGGAGATAAATATTTGCCAATCCACATATCTAGGATGGCTCTGTGGGGCCTGATGGAATGAAATGTTGGTTGCCAAAGTCAGTACATGCAATCAGCTACAATAATATGTAATATAGCTGTTTTTTCCAACCTATTCCCCAATACCTGAAATGTAAATTAGATCTGTTCTGGAGGATTGAAACACCTCCCCCCCTCCCATTTAGTTTAGTTTTCCTGGCAAGCTGCTGAAGTATCACATCCTAAATTATCAGTTTTTAAAGGTTTAACTGTCTTTGTGCAGCGATGCTGCGGCATAGTGGTAGAGGCCTGGTGGATGTGATCACACATTTACTTCCTGCCTTTTATGCCCAGCTGGTGCTGGCAGTGTGTGTTGCACGGCTGTCTGAACTCTTTCTGTTATGTAAAGGAGAGGCATTTAACAGTAGAACTTCTGTTGCACTATCTCATGTTTGAGTGCCTTGCATTCATTGCAGGGGGAAATTGGACAGAGACATTTAAACTGTTTGCATGTTTCTTCGTGTTCTCATTTTCTGCCTCAAATATTCTTTCTTGCCAAATGCCCTTCTCAGTAATTGCTTCCAAACCCTGGAGTGCAGCTCTTTAGACCTGGTTTACTATCCCCATAGCTATCTGACAAATTGTCTTGCTGTACAGTTCCCGTTCTTTCTCCCACAGTCAATCTGCATTTACACCCAAGAAAAATGTCTCTGGTCAGAAAATTGACAATACCTCACATTTTCGTAATGGGATGTGGGTCCTTTTTCCTGGGAGATTTTATTTATTTATTTATTTATTTTTAACATGGTATATGGAATAAAGTCACTGCTATGTAATCTTTGATTTGTTTCTCATATAGAATGAAATTTGTCATTGAACATTTTGCATATACATGTACTTCTTCACTGTTTTTCTAGGCATGCTAAGTCTAAACTATTGTTCTCTGGACAAAAACGTGAAAGCCATTGAGTGTTTACTGTTGTGAAATGCCTACTCTGATGTGTGAGCAGGTGTATGCCTGAATCCCCAATCTGCAATTTTAACTAAGTAATTTGGACAATAACCTCACATAGAATTTGCTCATTTCTACCTTGAACTCATTATGATATAAACTGAAATGTACTTCTCCACAGGATGTTCCTAAAAAGCCTGATTCTAAGTGTGTACCTCATCATAAAGGAACTGTAATTACCAGTGTTGCTCAATATTTTGCATATGAACAACTATATAAATCAAGTTATCACCTTTATTAAATTTGGATTAAAGGTTAATTATAGCTATTTTAGAAAAGCTGAAAGTAGCTGTTTGAATTGGGCAGAACTACACAAAATTACTGTCTGCACTGGTATTTACTTGCTTGAATTTGAGATCAAATTCTTAAATATTGTGTTGAAATGTATTTGATATACTAATATTTTCTAATGAAAAATGTTCAGAAATTGAATTATTGAAGTATTATTACACTGATGTGAAGATCATTCAATCTTTACATGCTATTTAGGCACAGTTCCCAATTGCTGGGCAAGTCTTCTTCAGTACGGTAGACTGTTCCAGCAGCTTGTGTATGTATTTGGGACTGTCAGGCTTAGTTTGAATAGTAACAGGATTCTCTAGCAAAACCTGGAGAGTTTGATGCCAAAGCAGAGAATTCATTGCATCCAGCAATCTGAGCAAAAAGCTGTCTTATCTAAGCAGTAGAGAATGACATAGAAAAGAAGAATAAAACTGTGACTCCTGTTCTCTACAGATAATTAGATGGTTAAACCTACAATAGAAGGAAACATCTAAAATTATACAGTTTTAAACCCTCTTCTAATGCTGGGGTTGACCCTAAAAATGAGAAAAAATAAATAGGAAGACCCTCTCAATTAATTAGTGATTCCTCTCAATGAAAGTGACCCTCTCAATGGGGTCATATGCTAAAATTTCTTTATTGTCTTATTTTGAGTAGAGAACTAATCAAATGCACTGCTGCTAGGTACTCTGGGTTGTGTTTTTCTCCTGAGAAGTTACTCCATTTCTTATCAATATATTAAGCAGCTGGATTCTTATGGCTAACTTGGTGAGTGCACTAAAATGGATTCTCTCTTCTATTTCTGCCTATGACTTATCCAGGAAGGGGTTGTCTCAGTATCTATGAAAAGTGCAATGGTCTCAGTTGGAGAAATAGAAAAACACTAATTCCATGAAACTGCAATTCAGACACTGTCCAAGGAAGATTTGTACAAGATCCTGACTCAAATCAGGCTGACTGAAGCATCAGATTCATGATCTGATCTATTGGATATAGATGGAGAGTATTTCTTTCCAAAAGTCTTGCCAATTACTGCCTTTTGCACAAGACAATTTTAATAAGTTATTAAAAATGTCTAGCATGTGATTCTTGATTTACAGACATATGATATTTTTTTTTTCTTCTTTTTCCTCTTTCCTCTTTTTCCTCTTTTCCCTTCCCCCTTTTTTCCTTCTCCCTTTTTTCCTCCCCCCTTTTTTCCTTTCTCCTCAAATGCTCAAAGAGAAGCTTTCACAGGCTCTGGGTGGATCATAATGGGCTGTGATTTTCTGTTACAGAGTGATGGCTGCTACATAGTCTTTCCTTTTGATTGCCATTAAAGATAGCTCAAGCTACCCAGAAGTAATTTGGATAGCTAACTAACTCATCCTTTCTTCTGAAGCTGAAGTATAGAGAGCGCTGAGTTTGTTTGTGTCCCAGCCTCTGGAGATAGAAAACAAAATACTCTCTGTCAGCATCTTCTCCTCTTGCTTTTAGCACCTCTGTGCTCAGTCCTTTATTTCACACTGTGGAGCTCTGATTCAGAGCTGCATCTCTGTGCCTTGATGTAGCACAATGGGACACCATGGTCCACAGTCTAAAGGGCACCAGTCTTATTTAGTGTCTTGCAGCTGTGATTGAGCTGGAGAATGCATACACTCGATTGCTTGAGGCTGGCTGGTTGCCTGGCTGTGGGAATCAAGTGGTTTTACAGTTCAAGTAGTGATTTTAGGAGCTCTGCTGTCTGCACATTTTTATTTATTGTATCAGTAGTCCAACCCTTAGGAGTTTGAGAATGGTTTCCATACACAGAAAACAAGAGAAATTGATTGGTTAAGTACAAAGATCATAGAACTTACCTACTTTTTAAAAGACTTGGTAGCAGGCAGAATGAAAAAACTTGGCTAGTCTTTGCTGCACAGTGTCAGAGAGGATTCAGTTCCACCAGCTGGATTGGTATGACTTTTGGACAGACACAAGCTTAGTTTTCTTCTTAGTTATTTACATAGCAGATTACAAATCTGAGACTTTTTTTTTTTTTTTTTTTCCTCCAAATTATAATAATATAATATTTTTCTTTCTTAATTATCAACAGATCCTATTAAAAATCTGGTTTACACGGAAGTCACTGCACCAAGGAGGGACATGTGTATTGTTTGCTACTCTAAGTTCAACCAGCAGAGGGTATTAATGACTTTCACTGGTGACTCCTGCCTGTGTAAATGTTAATATATTCAATGATGAAATGTATATCTGAAAACAGTGGTATTCTATTCAATGGAATTTCACTGTCTGCATTTGAAGTCCTTCTCTTCAGTGGCTGTTTCAGTACTCATGTAGAGTAGTCATGAGGGCTGTACACAGCAAGATTACACTCTGTAGAAACATCTAATAAAAGGTGAAAGCCACACAAGTGCAGGGCCCAGCTCTCCAATGAGGGCAACAGGGGAGAGTCTGGGCTAGGTCCCCCTGGCACTGTAGGCCATGTCAAGCTGTGTTGTGAAGCCTGTCCCCAGCTGAGGGAAGACCAGGCCAAGGGTGTCCTGGGTGGCCTGCTCCGGCTATTAGGGCCTGCTGGAGCCCATCAGCCTGCAGCTCAAGGCCCTTCTTGGTACTGAAGAGTGAGGTCCAGTCATGCCCATCCTGGGGTGATGAGCAGGTACATACCTCTGACGTATTTCTGGGGTGGATATTTATTTGTTGTATGCTCCAGCCAGGTTTTTAGAGCTCTTTCTGGCTTGGCATCCACTCAGCATAAAAGGTATTTTTAGTTATTGTTTTATTTTTACTCTATCTTTGCTGTTTAGATGCTGTAGGAAGTGCTATGTACGCCTTTCTCTACATGTAATGAGGGCTAAGCAGCAGGAGGCTATTAAGAGAAAGCAAACCTTAGTAAGTAAATGAAATACCATTAGTAAACAATGAATGGCAAGATGCCACTTAGTGAGCTTTCTCATCATCACAGCGAGTGAATCCCATCAGTCCATGTGTTGTCGGCCAGCAGCCCTGGAGGTCAGCACAGTCAGAGGCCATGCTCAGCTTCTCACTGCCAGCAATAAGAAAAGCTGCTGTCAGTGGATTAGGATTTTCTTTTTCATTTAGTAGTTACTTATTTTGATATTTATTTATTTATTTTTAGGTTGGATTAATATAAAGAGATATATATTCTAAAATCCAGAGTCTAGGCTGATGGCACACACAATATCATGGCCACAAATTTTAATGGAGCTCCTTTCTGCCTACCTCTCTAAGACAGCATACCAATGCTGCTAGGTGATTTTCCATTTTATGTAGGGTCCAAGTGCAGTTTGTCTCTCTCGGTTTTTATTGGAAAAGGGTGGAACATGACATGTTTGTGTAGAGGCACAGACTCTGCTTGCTCCAGTCTTTTCAGAAGCAGTGTCAGTTACTGTCATTAACACTGAAAATGGTAGGAACCACTTCCAAATCTGTGCTAGGTCCTCCAAACTAGTAAGAGAATTTAGAAAAAAAAAAGAGAGGTACCCTAAATATTATGCAAATAGTCTCCAGAATTATCTTTTAGTATGAACCTTTATTTAAGCATCTAAAAACATTTTGGGATACCACCTTAGAAATTATGTTAAAAACCTTGGTATACATTTCATAATAATAGTTATTATAGTAGTATAACATTGCACACAAAGTTTCTTTCCATAGTAAATGTTTTTAGAAGCACAGATTTCACAGATTTTTGAATTTTTTTTCTCTCTTCCATTGCAGAAAAATTTTATTTGCTTACAAGATGCATTAGTGTCACTTCTGATAGTCAGAAATATAGAAGCTTCAGACCAAAACATAACCAGAGAACACAGCACTTTTGAAAAGTACCCAGGCTTAGAAACCTTATTTTCTTTACAGCATACATTTTGTCAGTCAGATGTGCCAGGAAGTTCAAGATATATTTATTCAATATATTTAATCCAGTAATGGTATGGTCATAGAGGGATAAAGAAATCCTCAAGCATACTTATAAATACTCATGCGTATTTGCAATTCAGACCTGAGATGTTTCACAGTGCCTGCAAATGAGCAAATCATTTTTTTTTTTTTTTTAGTCCAAACTAGCAACTCCTGCTGCAGCACTATTGCATTTTTTTATGTGTTCATAAGGAAAGGTTGTGATTTTGTAATGAAAAAGATTTTACAACAAAAAGAACCTGTTTTCTACCTTGTAAAACTGCTACTCAGATATGCAAAATTAGGCAAGGAAGGAAACATGCTGTACTTTATTATCAACTCATAAAAATATGATTTATTTCTACCACTCATCTTGGTAAAGAGAGGTTGCAGGACTTTCTCAATGAGACCTTCATATTTAGTGTTCAATTTTCCCTGCAGATGCATAAGTCTGCTCTCCACACATTAAAACACCCTTGGGGCAATGATTCTATCTTAAATTATATATATATATATATATATATATGTATATATGTCTTGATATATAAGATATATATAAGGTGTATATATAAGATATATATATATATATAATATATATATCTTGCAGTGTAAAGAAATATTTACTAGTCTGTGTGGACTAACTCACAAAAAGCTAGACTCACTGATGCTCTTGCAAAGTGTAGACTGTACCTTTATATGTCAGTGGGAGTACATAATGTTCCATGGGATTTATTATTTAGAAAGGAAAGACAAAGTGAATGGCAACTTTAAACTGTATCAAGTTCTCCACAGCTTTCTCAGATGACACACTAAATAATTTCTTCTCCTGTTTCTGAGCTAATGCCTCTTTTAAGACGGTTCTCACAGGAATGTGTTGCTCCACTTCTCAGAACAGTCTCTTTTGTGTCTGACTTCCTTTTGGGAGAGCAGAGCAGCAAGCTGTGGAGCTTCAGCTTGGTCATTGCATTAACTTTGAAGGAGTATACAAAAATGAGCATATGTGAGACTGCCTCAAACAGTTTGTTTGCATCCCCATTGAAAAGAGAGATCAGATCGTTTTTTTCTGTCTACACTACACAACAATCATGAGTTTTCCAGAACAACAGAAATGTTTGTTGACCTAGCGTCCCATGAGAGTATATTAACCAGCTGATATCTCTAGGGGAATCGGTGGTTGGAAATCACAAAAGCACAGGGTCTGTGGTGAGCATGCATATTGAGGGCACAAGGCAAAAGACCACTCCCTTTTCCTAGTCTTGATTATGCCTGCAGGCAATTAGAAATACTTAATCACAGGAAGAGATGGATTTTGTCTCACAAAGGTGACATTTTAGTGCACACCGGAATTTAATGAAAGAAAAATAAATCTTGTGATGACCCTGGACTATGCAAATAGGACCATCTTATCCTCCTTGGTGGCTCTGATGATATTCATTCTGGCTTGAAAAGAACTAGCATTTTTAGGGTTGCCTAGAACAGGATACTAGAAACTCAGAAAGGTTATTGAAGTCCTAGAGAATGCTGGGGTCATCCTTGATCTTTTTTTATCTCCTTTTTAAATACTCTCTCTGCTTGTGTCAAGTCTCAAGTAGACTTTCAGACTTTCAGAAGCCAACATAAAAATATTGAACTCATCTTGTTTCCAAATAGACTACTCAACCTTAAAAAAAAATAAATCTTAAGAAAACCTTATAAAATCTATTGTTGTCTATGGCAGTGATTCCTTAATTTTATTTTAAATGACTCAAATTTCAATGATTTTTCAGTTCTTTCAAGGTACCCTAGAATTTGTTTGTAAAAAGTTTTAAAATTAAATTAACAATAAACAGACAGTTTTACTGTAATTCATGAACATTTATTGTTTACCTGATACTTCAGGTATTGTCTTATTGATAGTCAAATATGAAAAAAGTTCATCTGGAGTAATGATTTCTTTTTGATATCAGGAAAGACATCACATCTAACAAGGATAACTCAACACATGAAATGTAGAGGACAACAGATTTGTGGCCCCAGCATATGTTCAAGTAAACTCATGATAAAATGAAAAATAAAAGTGTGAATGTTTTTCATATGTGTGAGCTATGGAAGTGCTAGCTATGAATATTTAGAAATGGAGGAAAAACACAAGAAACAGTGAGCTTCACTGCACTGGTATGTATCTATTCTACTTCTCTACCTGCAGAAATGCGTTATAAAAAAGTTGAAATGTTGTGTGTTATGCCTCTGGTCATATTTATGTGGCTTTGTCAAGCCTCTCTCTCTCTCTCTCTCTCTCTCTCTCTAATTTATATCTATATATAGATATATATAGATAACATTCTAGATTAAGCATTTATTTTACTGGGATTTCCATTGCTCACAAGTGGCATTTTGTATCTCATCCAAAATTATAACACATACCCTGACAGCTTAGAGAAAATAATTTCATAGACTGGTTTGTCTTGCATTATATCCCTCAATTTAGAATAAATACATTAGGAAAATAAGGTGAGAAGTTTTTAGCTGATTTATTTATTTATTAATTACTGTGATTGAGAAATTCTTATTTGTGGAGACTTAAATTTTGGCTATTTCACCTGCAAGTTGTCTTTTATTATTTATTTATTTATTCTCTTGTTTGTGATAGGCTCAAGCTTTCTCTGTGCTCTGCATAAATCATATCAGAGAATTGAAACAAGAATAGCTGCTACCAGATGACTGGATGCTTTGGAAAATGAACACAATTTCTTTTTAAAGTAAAATTGTCCAGTCTGCATGTCTGGATGATGTCATGGGATATTGTGTCTTTTCTTTGCTTTCAGTTGCCAAATCTTGTCAAAGAAATGAAAATTTATTTTCCCCCAATGCTGTGTTTCTTTGTAAACTTGTCATAGTTACTCTAGAGTAAATCTACTAAATAACAGGTGATGTGATCCTTGTCTTGGTGTATCTGGAAGTGTTTTCTATTTATCATGATAAACTTTAAAAGATACCATTCATATTTACTGGAAAGACATGCTTTTAGTGGATTATGACTTCTGAAGACAATTTTTTTTATATCATCCAGACCGCTCTCTTTTTTATATCATCCAGAACCTCTCTGAGGTTCCAGCTCCAAGAGATTAGGAGATAAAATGGATCATATACCTGTTTACTTAGTTACTGAGGAAGTTAATATGACCCCGAACCAATTTAATATTTATTTCTCCTTCCCCTGAATGCTGGTATCGCTCTGCCTTCTTAAGAACTTCTAATTACAATGGTTGACAACAGGTAATAGAAGTGCATGGCACTGTGGAAATGAAAATTGGCCACAAAAATATATCTGTCAATTCATATGGATTGTAGGGGAATCCATGAACTAAGCTGCAGGACAGGGAAAAACAGATTATTACAGTTTAGTGTAAATGCAGTCCTAAATTCTTGGGTAATCCTTCGCTTTCTAAGGCAAAATTTTTATCCTCTACATTGGCAATTTCCTTCATCAAGTTTTCAGGCAAGGATTGTTTGAGCTAACAGACGGTTGTTATTAGTATCTGGGGAAACATTTTAAAGTATTTTTCTTGCACAGCTATGTAATGAGAGTTGAAAGTGCTACTTTATTTCCAGCTTTGGCACTAAATCAGTTAATTGTAAAAGGGGCACATTACATGATAACAAATTATGATTGCAAGCAAAAGCCTGAAACTAACAGAGTGAGTGTTTCAGATTTTACATTTTATTATCTATTGGGGTTATTAAAATAAAACCATTTATTTAAGTCATAAGGAGGCTAACAGGAAGGTACTTATTTTCCGCAAATAAAGTCAATTACTGCAAGCATTTATCTTGCACTGCACTTATTAAATAAATCTAAAGGAGTAGGAAACATGAGTGGGAGACTGTCCTGGTTACAGCTGGGATATAGTTAATTTTCTTCCTAGTAGCTGGTATGATGTTGTGTTTTGGATTGAGGACTAGAATAATGCTGATAAAACAGTGATGTTTTAGTTGTTGCAGAGCAGTGCTTACACTAAGTCAAGGACTCTTCAGCTTCTCATACTGCCCTGCCAGTGAGGAAGCTGGGGGAGCACAAGAAGCTAGGAGGGAACAGAACCAGGATAGCTGACCCAAACTGTAAAAAGGGATATCCCATACCATATGGCGTCATGCAGATCAATAAAACTGTGGGATTGCTGCTTGGAAGGGGGCTGGGCATTGATGTGTGATGGGGAGCACTTGCACTGTGCATCACTTGCTTTGCATATTCTGTAATTATTATTATTACTATTCCTTTCCTTTTCTGTAGTATTAAACCATCTTTATCTCAACCCATGGGTTTTTACATTTTATTTATTTATTTATGTATTTATTCATTGCTTGATTCTTTGCTTTATCCCATTGTGGAGAGGTGTGGAGTGAGCAAACATCTAAAGGGTGGAGCGAGCAAACAGCTGTGTGGTACTTGGCTGCCTGCTGGGCTAAACCACAGCAGAAGTTAATGACATAAATTAAAACAACAAAACAGATAACACGTTAGGATGAAAATAGTAGCAAGTCTGATATCTACAGAAATAACAGACATTTCATTGTCTTTTACTCACTTGTTTAAATATTCAGTATAAATATTTATATTGCCTTCTCACAATTACGCAAAATAAAGAAAATCTCACAAATACAGAAAACCTTCTGTGTAAAATAATGTTACAAGTGAAAATATTATAGAAGTGATTCCTAATTACATTTTTACCCTGTGCTATAAAATTCAAAAACACCAGTAGGTTTGTGTTTGAACCTTTAGCAAGAACCCTGTGTTACAATAGTGCCAATATATCAAACTAAGAAAAGTGTCAGGAGACTAATTCTTTTCAAGACAAAAAAAATTTCCTCCCTTGCTCCCGAAGGAGACCACTTTTCAAAATACCTCTTCCTCCCTGCACTGCAAGGGGAAATAGGATGGGTCTAAGGATACAAAGCAAGGTTGCCTTTTCAACCACCTCTTACTCTGCCCTTACAAAAGAATTTGTCATCCCTGCATTTGAGGTTTTAAGTTTTTGGAGTAAGCTAAAAATCAAGATACAGCATACAGGGATTCATATATATATATATTTTAATTTCACATACGCTGGAAAAGGAATGTGAACAGTTCTAGCTTTTTTGCTTTATTCTATCAAATATATATATATATATATTATTAATAGACATATTCATAATTTCTATGAAGATCTCCTTTCTTAAGGAGATACTTTAAATCAGCATCAGGTTATTTTAATTACCTTTTCAACTATCTAAACTTTAGAGATTTGTGCAGAAACTTCCTGTAAAAATATAGAACTCGTTCACTTCTGTACATGTTACTGTATTTTATTTTATTTTATTTTATTTTATTTTATTTTATTTTATTTTATTTTATTTTATTTTATTTTATTTTATTTTATTTTATTTTATTTTATTTTATTTTTTGTTTTATTTTTGGCCCATGATGGTTAGCTGTGAAACTCATTACCTAAAGTGAAATAAAATATTAGTTGAGAACTAGTTTACAAGTCCAGTCACAATTTCAGATTCCAAGTATGGCTAGAGGGTGTGGGGGATAAAACAATGCTTTCATCTGTTGGTGAAAACCACAATGATAGCTGCATTTATCTTGCAGTTGAAATAAATAAATCCCATGCTTATCAACACAGTTCCCCAGCCAGATTGCATTTCCCTCCATTTCCACTGTAGGTTGTGTAAATCTGGATGTGCAAAAAAAGGTTGGAAACTACAGAAGAGACAAATATCACAACTTCAAAGGACAGCAGAGATATTTGGGATCTAGAATCATAAACCCTGATAATAATGCCAATGCTGAGGGAACGTCCATGAAAAATGATGTGCTTTGACATTCTTGAAATGATCGTTTTTGAACTCTCTTTTTACGCAAGCAATCTTACAACATATTTGTTTATAAATTTTTTAAACTATAAACTGCCTTTTGCACTCAGAACTTGGATAGTGTAGAAACCCTGAAGAACATACTGCAAGATGCATTTGTAAGTGGTTGTAAATAGAAATTAACATAAACACTAGGTAAAACTACGGCTAGGTTGTGGAGGACATCTCGTGTGTGTTATTAGAACAATATGGCTGGCAGTGCTGGAATAATCAGTGCTGAACGAAGAGTGGAAAATGCTACAGTAGAGATGTTATTTAAATTTACAAGTGGAACACCTAGGAAGATATCTTTACTAAGGGAAAACTCACTTAGGGTGGCTGGCTGCTAAGAAAAATATAATAAAATACTGTGTCCAGGTTTAAAGTCATATGAAAAATTGAGCCAGGGTGAGGAGTTCAGTGCAAGAAAGGGACAGGAATTTGACCAGAATTAAAACTTCAGAGAGTACAAAAGTTGGAGAAATTATAAATCAAGTTTCACCCCGTCACAGTGGCTGTTACTGAACTGTATCTGTATACATTCTTCAGTGACAATGTATGGGTCTCATCTTTATGTGTTTCAGTCTGACCCTGATTCTTTGGTCTTGTGAACGGAAAGAATGTTTGAAAACATAGTGTACATCAGAGAGTGAAAAAATAGTTGTAAGGAAAACCATAATCTTTGAAGAACAGGCAACATTTTGGAACATTTTGTCACAATTTGAAAGACAGTTCATACTGTGGATAGTGAGGAAGAGACAGACACTGAAATATTTTCAGAAAATGTAAGATGTATGTGTTTATAAGCTGTATGATATACAGTGAATATATACTGTGTAGACTGAGAATGTTAAGACCGCATGAAGGATTTTGTACTGAATGTATTATGTATGATGACTTGATCAGGTGAGTCCCACTTCTGAGAATTTAACTACATTCCTTTTGCATAATCATTATTTGCATCATTGTTAGTGCCTTAATGTCCTTCAGCATATTTCAGTAGGTTTTATTTTCAGCTATGAACTTGTAAAGGCAGAGTAAAATATTCCACTGGTAGCATTGTTTACTTTCATAGAATAATAGAATCAAGGAATATTCGGAGTTAAAAGGGACTCACAAGGATCACTGAGTCCAGTCTCTGAGCCTGCACAAAGGATCACCCAAAAATCAGATGATACATCTGAGAATGTTGCTCAAAAGCTTGAACTCTGGCAGGTTTGGTGTCATGCCCTGTTGAGCCTGTTCCAGTGCCTGACCAGCCTCTCAGTGAAGAGTCTTTTCCTAACATCCAATATGAACCTTCCCTGTCACAGCTCCCTGCCATTCCTGTGGGTCCTGTTGCTGTCCCCAGAGAGCACAGCTCAGTGCCTGTCCCTCTGCTCCTCTCCTGAAGGAGCTGCAGGCCACTATGAGGGGCCACCCTATCTCCTGGAAGCTGCAGGCTGCCATGAGGCCTCCACTGTCTCCTCTGCTCTAGGCTGAACAAACTAAGTGACCTCAGCCACTCCTCATACTTCTTGCCCTCTCAACCCTTCCCCATCTTTTCAGTCCTCCTTTGGACATTCTGTAATAGTTTTATGCCCTTCTTATGCTGTGGCACCCAAAACCACACACACAACTCAAGGCGAGACTGCACCAGTGCAGAGCAGATCATAGAATCATAAAACCGCAGAATCACAGAATATCCCGAGTTGGAAGGGACCCACAAGGATTATCAAGTCCAGCTCCTGGCTCCACATGGGTCTACCCAAAAATTCAGACTATATGACTAAGAGCATAGTCCAAAAGCTTCTTAAACTCTGACATGCTCGGTGCCATAACGACATCTCTGGGGAGCCTATTCCAGTGCACGACCGCCCTCTTGGTGAAGAACCTTTTCCTGATATCCAGCCTGAACCTTCCCTGTCACAGTTTGACTCCATTGCCTCGGGTCCTATCACTGGTCACTAAGGAGAATAGATCGGCACCTGCCCCTCTGTTCCCACTTGAGGGAGCTGCAAACCATGATGAGGTCCTCAGTCCCCACTTTTCCAGGCTGAACAGGCCAAGTGACCTCAGCTGCTCCTTGTATGTCTTCCCCTCTAGGCCCTTCACCATTTTGTAGCCCTTCTCTGGACACTCTCCAATAGTTTCATGTCCTTTTTGTACTGTGGTGCCCAGAACTGCACACAGTACTTGAGTTGAGGCCACACCAGCACAGAGTAGAGCAAGACAATGCCTCCCCTCAACCGACTATCAGTGTTGTGCCTGATGCACCCCAGGGTATGTTTGGCCCTTTTTGTTTCCAGGACACACTGTTGACTCATATTCAACTTGCCTTCAACCATAACCCCCAGATCTGTGGGGCTGCTCTCCAAGATCTCATCTCCCAGTCTATACATACAGCCAGGGGTAACACTTCCCAGGTGCAGAATCCAGCACTTTCTCTTGTTAAACTTCATATTGTTGGTGATTGCCCAGCACTCTAATTTGTAAAGATCTGTCTGCAATTTTTTTGCAGATATATATATATATATATATATATTATTATTTTTTTTTTTTAACTGACTAGAATCTAAATGATGAATATGCATTAGATACTGAAGTTTTAGATAATTTGCAGTGTGACAAATCTAACCCTGGGTAACCACAGACTTATTTAACATTAAAAGCTGGTATAAACTGAAGCTTAAGAATAGGGATGGTCATTGGTTGCCTCTCCCTTTTCCTTTGGTAGATGAATCTCAGTAGTTTTTATCCATGTTTATGATAAATTAGCTATTCTATGCAATCTACTGATTTACTGGGTCATTTGAGTAAACAATTTCTTGTCACCAGGTTGAATTAAATTCAGTAACATCTTAAATTTGATAGATGGGATACGGCAGTAAACCAACCTGCAGCTGAAAAAAGCCTGATAAACATGCATATAACAAAACACTTATTCTGCTCTGTCCTTTATAGTGCACCTTTTGTCTAAATTATTCTAGTGGTCCCACGTCCGGAACATGTACAGTAGTATTCACTACTACATGCATGATAGTTGCATTAAAACTCCAGAGGAAAATGCAGGGTATTTAAGATCATAATGGAATGTACTGTATTTTACTCTATTTGAGAAATAATGTGTTGTCTTGCAATTATATTGTGTATCCTGTTATACCCACAAAGGGCAGAAACCATTTCATACTATACAGCCTAACCATTACATACCTTTGCTTTGGAATTAAACCGAGAAACATTTATTTTTTAAATAACTTTTATTTAATTATTTTGTTTTTGCAAACAAAAAATGTTTTAAAGTAAGCAAGCCAATTATCATTTTTGTTCTCCAGCTATGTGATATGACAATTTCAGGTGTTAAGTGCAAGAGTCTGTGTACATTTCCAAGATAGTGCTCTTGCCTTTTTGCAGTCCTTTTCCTTCTTCTGCTTCCCTTTTACATCTTAGCTAAATTTGCATCCCACCTTCAAGAAGGTATTGATTCATTGTCCTGCCTGGACCATGGGCAACGGGAGGGAGAGAAGTAAGGATATATTTGTTCAGGGAATTTTGATGGGACTGGGGTAAGGCTGAGAAGAGGAGCAAGGGGGCATGCTTTTTCTGTATAAAGAAAATTAAAGCTTGAAGCTTGAAGTAATCATCTTTTTAACCCTCTCCTCTCTCCCCTGTACAATTCTACAGAGAATGAAATAGTGATTTGAATTTTACAACCTCAGGTGCTTCTTAACATTCTTCAGCTTATTTGATCACATTCTTCTTAAATGACAAGAATGCTTTAAAAAAAAGACTCTTGAAAACACAGTTGTAGATTTGACTTTAAGGACTGATGTAAAGTTTCATTGTCTTAAACATTTCAAATAATTCAACTTGCTTACTTAGACAATGCTGCTGCAGAATTGTCCATTAAAGATCATGGAGAATCTCCATTTACTTTCTCTCAGGAAAAGTGCACTTTGGAAGATACATTCTTTCTCATTTCTAAGAGAACAAGGAAGAGATAGAGGCAGAGGAAGAGAGGCTCATTGTTCATCTTGGACTTAGGGAGGTACTCATTCAGATTTTTTCTAGTACCATAAATAAAACATGATAGGTAAAGTGGAGTTTTGTAAGGAAGAACTATATGACCAGGTAGTGTGAAATGTAAAACACTTTCGTTCCATATTTCTACCAAATATGGAGGATATGCAAAAGACAACCTTTTTTCATCTGGGATAAAACATACTTAGAAGTATAACAAGTTATATGATTAAAACTCCTCATCTGAAAGCTGATCAATATGTAGTATTTTTTTTGTTCACTGAATTCACTTCTATACTTTCTTAATATCATGCAAATTAAGTACTATAAAGTGACTGATCCCACACTTTTCTGTATCATCCATTTTTACCTCTGCCCTTGCAATTTTTTTTTTTTTCTTTTTAAGCATCAGAGAACTTTAGGCTTCTAATGCTATATATCATTACAGTAATAACCAATACCTGGAGCAGCAATTATTCCCATAGTAAAAAGCTACTCTTTGTAAGAAAAGAAAAAAAAAAAAGCAGCACCTGTCATGGATGAAAAGTCATGGATTAACATGTATAATTTTATCTCCATAAAATCCTCCTGTATGAAGAATTTTAGTCTGTTCCCAAGGTGTGAGGACATTTGGATTATTTTGGGTAATGCTTGAACAGAACCAAGTATGAGTAACACAAGTGGCAGGTTTTGAATGAGCATCCAAACAGACACTTCTATTCACTTTCAGTTTGCTAATTTCTGAAACTGCATTTTCAATTTAAAAGTAAAAAAATAAATAAATAAAAAAAAATAATCAGCATGTTTCAGGATATTATGGGAAAGATAAAAACAAAATAATTTTCCGTAGCAGTCTCTCCAATGATATTGGATTTTGGGGTTCTTCTGTTCTGGACTGCAAATTTGACATTCATCTTGACTTCCAGAAATTCATATATATAACAATTTTATATATATACATAACTATATGATATGATATATATATTATAAATATATATTTTTTCTCCCTTTACTTTTATTTTGTAAAATCACCCTTCTTGCTTGTTGTAGTATGAAATGTACTGATTTTCTGGGTCAGTCCTTCAAGCCACCTAGCACAAACCTATGTTTCATTTTTGATTTTTGAGGAAGAGGAAATTGGGCTTTTCCATTTGTGTGATACCACAGACAGCTTTAAACACCTCTAAGGCCAAGGGGCTTTGCACAAAAGAGGTGAAATAAAATTTAGACTTAACATAAGGCTTATAAAGGCTTACTTAAATAAGAGTTTCTCTTTCAAAAAATTGGTAAACCTAAACTGTCATTGCAGTGTTGAGAAGGACAATTATGTTCTATTGTTAGAAAACTTTTGTCCTTGGCAAGGCAAACCCTGTCCATAACTCCATTGATTTATTAGTCATATATTTCTCCCACTGGAGAAGTTCTTTCTCAGCTGTGTGTGAAAAAGGAAAATGGACTAATGGGAGATGATTTCTTCAGACAGCCAGGACTGGTGGAATTAACCTTGCAGGATGTAAGTATCTTGAGATATCTATAACACCTTAAAAGATTAAAAAAAAAAAAAAGGAAAAAAAATAAATTGGAGACCTACAAGAACCTTCATACATAAAGAACCTAACCTTCTGATCTAAACGATGATCCAACCACAGTTTTACTTCCAATATCTTAAAATGTATTTGAGACTATCTATGTTAGAGAAATCTTCTGTGGCAGATTCTTACTTTGGAGATGTTTGATTTTTCTGATGTGAAAATATGTGGATGGAAACAATTAGTGTAGCAATTGGTTAATGGGTCAAAGATTTATTAATTTTTGAAGTTGAGGTCAGCCCAACCTTCTATGAGCTCATTGAGCTCCTAGAAGAGTTACTCTTTTGGTTTTGTATTAAACTGACTAAAACAGTTGGTTCTAAATTCAGAAGAGAATTCTGAATTCCCTAAAACAGCTGACAGGAACAAACTGTCTTCTCCATAGACTGTCTTAATCTGATGTACCGGGAGAAGGACAGAGTAGAAAGTTAAAGGAGCACTGATTTTGTCTTTGAGAGATTACTCCCACTGATGCTATGTAGTGGGTGTATGCTGCTAGGTAGCAGCAGTACATGTTAGAAAGAAGGACTGTACAGGATGGTATATTGTAATCATAAGGCAAAATTCTGCTGCATTTATTTCTTCTGCTTTCTAAAACGCCTTATGTGAAGTGTCAGAAAAATAGTATATTGAATAAGAATGTATGTATTAATGATAATAAAGAAAATCAGTCTCTCTGATTTTGAAGTGTGTAAGTGCAGACAGAACAACTCATCTTATTTGTCAAATTCTGTCAATAGGTTTCTGGGCGATAGAGGATACATGCTTATCTTTCTTGTGATTCTCTAGCAGAAAAATAATGAAGGGGTTTAATTGTGTTTTAGATCTAAATTCAGAAGGACCTTTCATCTGTAACATTAGGGTTCATAAATTCTGATTAATGTTAATTCTGAGACCCCAGATGCCCAGACTAAAGATAATAATGGAGCCAGTTTTTGATAATTCTCTTAAGAAAAGCAAGGAACATCAACCTTCAAGAAACCATTGAGAACAAAGTTCACATCACAGAAGGCTCTAAACTTGATTGCAACTAATTTAATCAAAAGAAAAGCTCTTAGAATCCGTAGGTAATCTCTTCAGAACTTGTACAATAATAAAAAGTTTTAAGAGCTAAAAGTCAAGAGAAAACAGTGGGTGATCAGAAAGTTGTGATTACCTCGTTAGTCATGAAAGTCAGGCACCTGTGGTTCATAGCAGTCATGCTCGTTTCTTTCCTTACTGCCACATAAAGTACTTTTGTGCAAGGGTCTTTAGGGACTGTGAACTGTTTTCACAAGTCCTAGCTACCAGCTGTTAAGAATAATTTATGGAATGGAGATGGGAGATATGAGGACAGTCTTGTCATTAAAATGCATGTTACTTGTAGAAGTGGCAGAACATTGCTGTACAGGAAAATGTGTCACACTGAGATTAAAACATTCCCTTGGAACATGTGTGTTAGACAACTCCAAACAGGGAAAAAGAACAAGTCATTTCAATAAAGCCCACTGTGAATTTCCTGGGATGATTTTCAGTTGACTAATTGTTAGCATTTCTTCATGTTAAAGCAATCAAATGCTAACACCAATTTGCTACGTCATTTTTATAATTAAAATTATGACTAAACTTCTAAAATATTGTAGAATTAAGAACATTTACAATAGAATGAAATCAGACAGTACAATGTATTTTATAGGGAACACTCATTCTCCATTCCCATAAGGAATTATTATTAACGTACATAAATAGTCATGAGGTTTGAAATAAATCTATTTTATTAAACTAATAGCAAAAAGCATGTCAGACATTTCATAAAAATGTGAAGACTTAAATTTACTATTTAAATACTTGGAAATAATACTTAGAATATTATTTTAAGTAAAAGATCTTACTGAAAGTGGTTAGTAACAATTTTTAAAAAGTCTTGCATTTTTTCAGTCTGTCAATCTACCAGTGGAGGTGCAACCATTCCTACTGTAATTTACAGCTGGTGAATTAACCATGACATAGTGCTGTCATAGACACAGAAAACTCCCAGTGAAATAAAATCGATGTAAGCAGAGCATTACAGAGATTGTGATGGCATTATGCCAATAATTTCTGAGGGCTTGCAGGTGAGTGCCAGTCTTTGATGCTTGGATCATTAGGGAGAGATTCGATGAAATCTGAATCTCAAGAGACAGTCTGCAGTGACAAGAATGTTGCTCAACAGAATGATTGTACCTACTTTTTCCTTCAAAAAACTCTGTTAGATGCACACTTTACTTGAGAAATGGCTTAGACCTAACAAAGACATAGCAATAACTGAGGAAAAGGAAAGAATGAAGGGATACATGAGAGCAGATGGTGCAGAAGCTAGGAGACAGAATAGGAAACATGAATATGCTAGGAAGAACAAAATATTCAAGGCCTGGTGGCTTAATACTTAAGTTGGTATTCAAACCTTGTTATATGAGAATAAACTGATTTTATCTCATAGAAGAATGTATTCTACAGCATTTATAAACAGACTTCTAAATAATAGGAGACTTGTATGCCAATAGAGGATTTTAGGACTAAATGATCAATATTTTGGGAACAGACAGTTTGTCACTAGGGTGCCAAAATTTTGTAATTGTCAAGCAAATTTAACCCCACAACTTGTTATCTTAAAAATGCCTTATGGCTTGAAAGTAACATTCTCCACAAAAGAAAAAGTAATAAGGACTCTAACTCTATTGAATAAGCTTGTGATACATTCTGTAGAAATATTTAATACTCATTTTGTGTAAGAGGTCTTTCATTATAATTAAATCAACCTACATACAGATATTTCCTGATCACATCTTCTTGATCACAGAAGAAAAGCTGCTGAGAGAAGTGGTTAGTCTTGATGGATGGAGAAATATTTTATTTATATATACATAATACATGTACAATATATATACATAATATATATATAAAGTATTCATTTTGCTGATTCTTTTTATAACTTAATCTAAACACTTGCATGAATTTAATTTCCTTCTTAAAACTCTCTTTTCTATAAATTATCAGGTAGAAACACAGATGTTGAAGAGTCTACTAAAAACACTTACAAAAGTAAAAACATACAGAAGTATTTTAATTATTAAGGTTTGTTTAATTATTTAATTATTATACATATAAATGTATGGTTCATCATTTGTTAAAATTGTATTCATTGGGAGGTCCCACTCTGTGCAGCTTCTGTAGACTTATCTCACTGTGTACATCAAATGCTCTTTACAAATTCTTCATGTATCTTTCTTTCAAATACATTCATTTCAAGAATGCTTTGTAATACCAATACTTGTGCTCTTCTAAGATCTTTCTCCCATATCCTGCTCAAGAACTTGCCGAGGCAATCGGCTCTTGGGCAGACGTGTTCTGCAGTGGAGCGGGGGATCAGGACAGGCTGGGCTTTCTTTCTGGCATCGAGGCCACTTGAGAGAGCCGCCAGGGCCCGGCAGCCCTTGTGAGGGAGGCGTAGGTGGAGCCAGCAGCGCCCCCTCTACCCTGACGTTCAAAAGCAGCCCCTAGGGAGCGTGAGCCACCAGGGCGGGCAAACAGGGCGGGACACATCAGAAGGGAGTGGCACGGCAGTTCGTGCAGGCAGGGCGAGCAGGGAGGACAGAGCGTTCCCCCCCCGCCCATACGAACAACTCATCTAACGGCGGTCTACCGCTAGCTCAGCTGCAATGGTCTCCACCGGGCACAGTGCTCTCTCTAGGAAGTCTGTAACACACCCAGACTGACTGCCCGCTCAGAAATGCAGCAGTACAGGTCTCTGGATGCGGGGGGTGTCTGAGCCTTTTGCTGCCATCTGCAGGAGGGAGAGAGACTGTGCGCATGAGGTGCAAGCAGGTGGAAGGAAGTCAACTCCATGCCTCAGGACTGCCTCCACCAAGAAAGGAAGAAGGGTGATTGTTGTGGGTGACTCCCTTCTCAGGGGAACAGAGGGCCCTATTTGTCGGCCTGGCCCTACCCATAGGGAAGTCTGCTGCCTCCCTGGGGCTAGGGTCAGGGACATTGCCAGAAAGCTTCCCAGACTGGTTCGCCCCTCTGACTATTATCCTCTTTTAATAGTCCGGGCTGACAGTGATGACATTGAGGAGAGAAGCCTGAAGGCTACCAAATGGGACTTTAGGGGATGGGGACGGTTAGCAGATGGAGCGGGAGTACAGGTGGTATTTTCATCCATCCCTACGGTGGCAGGGAGGGGTACAGAGAGGGCATGGAAACCCCACCTGATAAACACATGGCTCAGAGGCTGGTGCCAACACAGCAATTTTTTTTTTTTTTTTTTTTTTTGACAATGAGCCTCTTTACTCGGCACCTGGCCTGATGGCCGCAGACGGGTCCCTATCTCTAAGCGGAAAATGGATCCTAGCCCAGGAGCTGGCAGGACTCATTGAGAGGGCTTTAAACTAGATAAGAAGGGGGACGGGGCTGAAACAAGGATTGTTGGAGCTCTGCCAGGGGGAACAATGACAAGGCCGGGAGAGAAGGCAATGGCCCAGCTGCAGTGCATCTACACCAATATACGCAGCATGGGTAACAAACAGGAGGAGCTGGAAGCCATCGTGCAGCGGGCAGGCTACGACTTGGTTGCCATCACGGAGACGTGGTGGGACCACTCTCATGACTGGAGTGCTGCAATATCTAGCTATAGGCTCTTCAGAAGGGACAGACAGCGCAGAAGGGGTGGTGGTGTGGCTCTCTATATCAGAGAGATTTTTGATGTCGTGAAACTTGAGGCTGGGAATGATAAGGTTGAGTCCCTATGGTTTAGGATCGGGGGGAAGGCCAACAAGGCAAGCATCCTGGTGGGGGTCTGTTATAGACTGCCGAACCAGGATGAGGAGTTCTACAGGCAGCTGACAGAAGTTGTAAAATCGTTGGCGCTTGTTCTCGGGGTGGGACTTCAACTTCCCAGACATATCCTGGAAGCACAAAACAACCCAGAGAAAGCAGTCTAGGAGTTTTCTGGAGAGTGTGGAAGATAGCTTCCTGACGCAGCTGGTTAGTGAGCCTATCTGTGGACGTGCTCCGCTAGACCTTCTGTTCACAAACAGAGGAGGACTGGTGGGAGATGTGGTGGTTGGAAACTGTCTTGGCACAGTAACCATGAAATGATAGAATTCTCTATTCTTGGCGAAGCCAGTAAGGGGACCAGTAAAACCGCTGTTTTGGACTTCCGGAAGGCTGACTTTGAGCTGTTCCGGACACTGGTTGGCAGTGTCCCTTGGGAGGTGGTTCTGAAGGGCAGAGGAGTCCAGGAAGGCTGGGCACTCTTCAAGAAAGAAATCTTAATGGCACAGGAGTGGTCTGTCCCTATATGCCCAAAGACAAGCCGGCAGGGAAGAAGACCAGCCTGGCTGAACAGAGAATTGTGTCGTGACCTTAGGAGAAAAAAGATGGTTTATAACCTTTGGAAAAGAGGGTGGGACACTCAGGAGGACTATAAGGATGCTGTGAGGCTGTGCAGGGACAAAATTAGAAAGGCTCATCTGGAGCTCAATCTGGCTACTGCCATTAAAGACAACAAAAAATATTTTACAAATACATCAACACAAAACGGAGGACTAAGGAGAATCTACATCCTTTACTGGATGGGGGGGGAAAACCTTGTTACAAAAGATGAGGAAAAGGCGGAGGTTCTTAATGCCTTCTTTGCTTCAGTCTTTAGCGGCAAAACCAGTTGCTCTCTGGATACCCAGTACCCTGAGATGGTGGAAGGGGATAGGGAGCAGAATGTGGCCCTCAGTATCCATGAGGAAATGGTTGGCGGCCTGCTACAGCACTTGGATGTACACAAGTCGATGGGGCTGGATGGGATCCACCCGAGGATACTGAGAGAATTGGCAGAGGAGCTGGCCAAGCCACTTACCATCATTTATCAGCAGTCCTGGCTATCGGGGGAGGTCCCAGTTGACTGGCGGCAAGCAAACGTGATGCCCATCTACAAGAAGGACCAGAGGGCAGACCCGGGGAGCTATAGGCCCGTCAGTTTGACCTCAGTGCCAGGGAAGCTCATGGAGCAGATTATTTTGAGTGTCATCATGCGGCACTTACAGGGCAACCAGGAGATCAGCCCAGTCAGCATGGGTTTATGAAAGGCAGGTCCTGCTTGATGAACCTGATCTCCTTCTATGACAAAGTGACGTGCTGGGTGGATGAGGGAAAGGCTGTGGATGTGGTCTACCTTTACTTCAGCAAGGCTTTTGACACCATTTCCCACAACATTCTCCTCAAGAAACTGGTGGCTCATGGCTTGGACTGGCGTATGCTTCGTTGGGTTAAAAACTGGCTGGAAAGCCAGGCCCAAAGAGTTGTGGTGAATGGAGTCAAATCCAGTTAGTAGCCGGTCACTAGTGGCATCCGCCAGGGCTTCGTACTGAGGCCAGTCCTCTTTAATATCTTAATCAATGATCTGGATGAGGGCATTGAGTGCACCCTCAGTAAGTTTGCAGATGACACCAAGTTAGGTGCGTGTGTCAATCTGCTCGAGGGTAGGAAGGCTCTGCAGGAGGATCTGGATAGGCTGGACCGATGGGCTGAGGTCAACTGTATGAAGTTCAACGAGGCCAAGTGCCGAGTCCTGCATCTGGGGTGCAATAACCCCAAGCAGAGCTACAGACTGAGAGATGAGTGGCAGGAAAGCTGCCTGGTGGAGAAGGACCTGGGAGTGATGGTGGACAGTCGGCTGAATATGAGCCAGCAGTGTGCTCAGGTGGCCAAGAAGGCCAACGGCATCCTGGCTTGTATCAGAAGCAGTGTGGCCAGGAGGGCTAGTGAAGTGATTGTCCCCCTGTACTCGGCTCTGGTGAGGCCGTACCTCGAGTACTGTGTTCAGTTTTGGGCCCCTCGCTACAAGAAGGACATCGAGGTGCTTGAGTGGGTCCAGAGAAGGGCAATGAAGCTGGTGAGGGGACTGGAGAATAAGTCCTATGAGGAGCGGCTGAGGGAGCTGGACTTGTTCAGCCTGGAGAAAAGGAGTCTCAGGGGCGACCTTATTGCTCTTTACAGATACCTTAAAGGAGGCTGTAGTGAGGTGGGGGTTGGTCTGTTCTCCCACGTGCCTGGTGACAGGATGAGGGGGAATGGGCTAAAGTTACGCCAGGGGAGTTTTAGGTTAGATGTTAGGAAGAACTTCTTTACCGAAAGGGTTGTTAGACATTGGAACAGGCTGCCCAGGGAAGTGGTGGAGTCACCATCCCTGGAAGTCTTTAAAAGACATTTAGATGTAGAGCTTAGGGATATGGTTTAGTGGGGACTTGTTAGTGTTAGGTCAGAGGTTGGACCTGATGATCTTGAGGTCTTTTCCAACGTAGACAAGTCTGTCATTCTGTGATTCTGTGAACTATTTATTGGATCAAATTCAGAATGTATACCATTGCTTCCGTGAACAAAATGTTACTTGAGTTGTCTTAATGCTTTGTCTCTCTCCCCCCAAGTTAAATAAAAGAAAATAACTGTGTTGTGGGTAGGTTATTTATTGGAACAAATGGAAAAGACTTCCTTAGGGACAAAAAGCAGTTGTTTCAGATAAAACTGGATCATGTATAGCAACTGCTATATTTGGGAATGAATTCACTATATACTTACTAATTATGGTAACTGGGTGAATACTAGTCATTGGCTTTTCTCTTATTTTGCCTGTCTTTCTTTGTTCAGAAACAAGGCATCTCATTGGAATATTTGTATTCACCTGATCACCTCTTATAAATGGTGATAAGTTTCCTTACAAATGAAAGTTTGCCTAGAGTTTCTTGACTCATTAGTGATTTTACAGAATTTGATGTATCCAACATCCTCTCAGACAGTCTGCATTAGGATTCTGATCCAAATGTACCCAGAAAGAGAGCCAGTGATAAAAGAAGAAAGTCTTTACTGAAGGCTTAGGGGATCAATGAGTTGAAGTGAGCTTCAGAACTACAACTATTTTACAGCCTCTCAGCAAATGTTACTAACTGGTGCCTTTGCCATAATCCTCTCCAAGTGCAGATCAAGAATCGGGTACCAGTATAATTTGAATAATATTTTCTTGTGCACAAGGGCTTAATCCCATCACAGATTGAGACTGTGTTGCTGCTATGACCTGGCTTGCTAAAGAATTTTGCTGTGGTGTCGTTTGAAGCTGTTATATATTCAGTAGTGTCAATCTGATTCAGAAACTTCGTTTTTTCTGATTATTCAAATGAGAGTTCACTTTTCATGACGTTAATGTTTTCTGACTCTTTGGTTTAATAAAAGCTGTGAGAAAAACTTGATATCTTGTGTACATCCCCTTAGCCCTCTTATTTAAAATAAAAATACCACAGAATTTCTTTTTTTTTTTTTTTTGAGAGAACATTAGAAACATTAGAACATTAGAAACATAATTTATTTTAATGGGTGTATTTACAGCGTAGACTGTTACTTTTTTTTTTTTTTTTTTTTGATAGGTTTGAAATTGCTAATTTCATGTCTATGTTATACATTTATACATACATTTATAAGGGGAATTTAGTCTAGATATATATAAACAATGCACTTGAACTGTTAACTTTTAAATTAGAGAGAATTAATTTAAATTATGCATTGTATGTTCAAGTTTGCCATTTTTGATTCTACCACAAGAAGAAAGTTTTGAGACTGTATTTTGAGTTCAGAGGTTGAATCAAGATTGTCCAATTTATCTTAAAATAAATAAGAGGCTACTGTAAAGAGCAATATTCGTAAGATTTTTTCTAAAGAATTTAGACTGAACTTAATTCTTCATTTTATCTTACAAATTACTGTTCAACATTTATTAAATTACAATACATAAATATCCTTATGTTGTATAAGGAGAACATCCCATGTACTGAAAATACTAGGTTAAACAAACTGTCATACAGGACTTAAATATGCGTTGTTAATCAGCTCTGATTACATTTTGCTATTTGTTCTAATTCCAGCCTGGACATGGCAATTAGTACAGTTGAGAAACAGAAACTGTAGAATTGCTTTATGCTTTTTTCATTCCTGCTGTTTTCCTGTGTTAGTAATGCTCCAAGGGATGAGAATGAATCTGTTCTTTTTGTCTTTGCCAGTTACTGCTATTTCCATATGCTTTATGGGATAGAGATCAAATACACCATTCTCCATGCTAAGGTTTGTAATTATTTTTTTAATGAGTATCCTCATTTCTGCACAAAAGTTTATTTCTGACAGCTTTGTGTGGAATTTAGGATATGGACCTGAATAACTGTTCTACAAACGTTCAGTCTGTCCTTCTGATAGTTATAGAAACTGGTGATTTTCTATTTAAACATGCTTATTCTGCTCTGGTGTTCTACTGCTTTTTTTTTTCTAAACACTGTAGAGGCCTAGATATTTTGAGGCCTTTCTAGTATTTGCTATGTTGTTGGCTTTAAAGAAGTGAATTTAAAGAAGTTGGCTCAGAAAAGTGAATTAGTGTAAATTCT
The DNA here is from genome assembly GCF_047663525.1 of Anas platyrhynchos. Lineage (NCBI taxonomy): Eukaryota > Metazoa > Chordata > Aves > Anseriformes > Anatidae > Anas > Anas platyrhynchos. The sequence goes on along the minus strand of NC_092621.1, from coordinate 47,480,943 downwards.
TGATGATTTTTGTGATATAACATTGGTTGTCTTTTGATTTCAAAGGCATCTATTTTGCTGGCATTTATTTTGCTCAGACCCATGACTGGGTCTGAGGTGTGGCATGATATTTTTTCAGATTATTTGGGGTTTTATTAAAGTGTGACTTCATATTGCAGAATTTAACTTTTAGATCAATTATGTAGAATATCTATATATCACTCACTTAGAACAGACTTTAAGTATTTTGTTTGCATGTTCATTTGAACAGTAAGTCCAAAGATGAGCAGAAAATGAGTATCTGCTTATCACATCTTGCACACATATCAATCCCATTCAGTTTTCTGCTTAGCCTTACAAAACTCTTTGTTTGGCTTTAAGTGGCATTAGTAATTTTGACAACTAGAAATAGATTCCATGACTAAACTCTGTGGTAGGTTTGTGTAAGTAGCTTTTGAAAGTCAATTAAATTCATGATAAGAGAGTTCATTTCATGTGCTTTTCTATAATGGTCTTTAGTGAACATTTCTGGACTAGACAGAATCATTGGGCCTGAATGCAATTAACTTTATTTGCTAGCCATTAATTCATCTCACACAATATTGCACTTCAGAAGAATTTTCCTATGACAGACATTAATACAATTCTTCTTGCTGAAGTCAACAGTTTGACATATTTGGACAACAATTTCACATTTCTACTGCTCAAGAAAGATGTAGGTTTACAAAAAACATTTAACTGTCTATTCCATTAGGACATACGTATCAAGTGTTCTTAGTATGTTTCTGTGATCAGAAAAGCTTTTGCCAAAATCACAGATTGTAGCCATTGATTTTGCTATTTTGATGGGAATGGTATAAGTGTTCAGTTCTTTTGTTCATGAGCTGAGTCCTCAATGGGACACAACTGAGTAGCCCTTTCCCTCCCTCTCACTATTCTGCTATTTTGATAACTCTTTCTCAGCTTTGATGAACTTCAGGTTGTTCTTTCTCTGTTGTTCTCTCCATTCATTAATCATCAGGTTGTGCTTGCCTTTTTTGCCTTTAAAATCAGATGGATATGCTTTTCAATATAAATTGTACTGGTTTGAAACACTGTGTAACTGTGGCACATTGCTAACACTTTATTTTGGAAATGGAATATATGCTACATCTTTTGAAACAGATTTCCACTGGCCAGAATGAATTTTTATTGTGCATGCCATGGCGAAGGCTCTTCAGCTGATATGTTTTTTAACACCAGTAGTATAGATGTTTTTAACATCAGTACCTGAGAGTAGACTTTTTTTTTTTCTTTCTTTCTGTTTAAAATATTTCTAATTAACATATTTCAGGATCTCAAGTGTCTCCTTCCATCAAGAGTGAGATTTCTGAGAATTTATATATTACTAGTATCTAAAATTAGACTGGATTATTTTCATCTGTTCTAGATTTTTCAGAACTCAGTTTACATCAAACTTTAATACAGAGTGAATTTTTAAGAATGCTGTCAACATAACAACCATTTTTTGCTGGAATCTTAGCTTAATCTCGCTTCACCAGCTTCTGTTTTGATGAGGTTTAGTTCTGCTGTTACATTACTGGGCTTGAAATAGGCAATTGTGGTAAAACAAATACATTTCTAAGCAGCTGCAAGTTTGTCAACACAGGAAATGGTCCTTCTGTATCAGAGTGAATGAATGCTTGATGGATGAAGGGACTGAGAGAAAGATAATGACTGACTCAATATATTTCACTCTTGAATGTTTCTGGGAGGTCCAATGAGTGATTTGTGTATCTTCACAAGAATAGCTTGAAATACTATAATAAGAGCAATATTGAGTTTATAAGAAAATCCTTTCTACATTTGGAGCATTAGCAATCTTTGAATTTACTTGAACGGAGTAAAGCAGGAAGAGAATTTTGTTGTTGTTGGGTTTTAAAGAAATTCTCATTTATGTTAATAAAGAATACTGTAAATCTGTTCACTAAGGTGAAATAAAAATAACTGATTTTCGTGTGTCAGGGCAAAAACTGATCAGTTTCTGTTGCATGGAATTTTCTCCCTTTTATCTTGGTGTGAGTATAAAAAATAGTTGAATTGTTTTTTTTTTTTTTTTTTTTTTTTTTTTTTTTTTTTTCATACATATGTTTATTAAAAGCTCTTCATTGCAAGCAAAAATCTAGAGCAAATGAAATTATCAACATTATTAGGAAAATATTTTAAATAGTTAAGCAGTATTGCCAATTAAAATGCATATGTTTATGATAAAAATACTATCTATCTGAAAGCTCCCATCCTCCAGTATGAGGTACACTATTTTGAAAAACAAAACAGCAACAATTTCAAAACATATTCTTAATTGGACAGGAAGGGAATGAAGGACTGAAGATGAGTGAAAGAGCTTAAGTACATGTTAAAAAAAATAATTGTATAGATATCTGGAAAATAATGTAATCATTCCCATTGTAAAAAATGTGAGAAAAGTAACAACAGAATAGAAAGAAATAATCTTCCAAAGATGGTACATAAATAGACAATTAGATAATAACTTTTTTATTTTTATTATTATTATTATTTGTTTGGTATTTCTTTTTGTTGGGAATTGTGGGGATTGAAGAGATTACATATCACTTTAAAATAAGAATAAACAAAAGACCCTTCTGGGTCTTAATAAATAACAAATGTATCTTTGTTGATGGTAAAATTCATAGAACTGTAGAAGCCTAGAATGATTTGGCTTAGAAGTGACCTTAAAGATCACCTAGTTCCAACCCCCCCCTACCATGGGCAGGGACACCTCCCACTAGACCAGGTTGCTCAAAGAGCCAGCCAACCTGACCTTGAACACTTCCAGGGATGAGGCATCAACAACTTCTCTGGGCAACCTGTTTCAGTGCTTTATCACCCTCCGAGTAAAGAATTTTCTCCTTATAACAAAATCTAAACCTACCCTCTTTTAATGTAAAGCCATTACTCCTTGTCCTATCACTACATTCCCTGACAAAGAATCCCTCCGCTGCTTTCCTGTGGGTCCCCTTTAGGTACTGGAAAGACTGGATAAGGTCTCCTTGGAGCATTCTCTCCTCCAGGCTAAACAACCCCAACTATCTCAGCCTGTCTTAATAAGAGGGGTGCGCCAGGCCTTTGATCATCTTCATGGCCTTATTCTGGACTCATTCAAATATGTCCATGTCCTTTTTGTGCTGGGGGCCCCCAGAGCTGAATGCAATAATTCCAGGTGGGCTCTCATAAGAGGAGAGTAGAGAGGGAGATTCACCTCCCTCACCCTGCTGGCCATGCTTCTTTTGATGCAGCCCAGCGTACAGTTGCCTTTCAGGCACATGGAAACAATGAGACAATATGTACCTACAGGGCAACTAATTTGTTAACTTTAATAAACATTGATCTTTAAAGACTAGATTAAGTAAGACAAACTTGACTTCTTTGAATTTTAAATTACAGATAAAAATCTAAATAGAGGTTTGTTCAATTATTAGTAAAATAATTTGTTCAATATATTTCAATTTTTATTTCAGTCATTAGTACAAATGGTCTTAAAAAGGACTATTTATATGTGTGCTTACATTCTTTTTCAGTCCTTTAGAAAAGAGAATCATAGAATGAGAGAATGGTTTGAGTTGTCAGGGACCTGACCTTAAAGTTCATCTTGTTCCAACCCACCTGGCCATAGGCAGAGACATCTTCCTCTAGATCAGGTTGCTCAAAGCCCCATCCAACCTGGCCTTGAACACTAATGTTGAATTGTGTAATTATGTCTACATAATGTCTAAATGCCTAATACACATGTCCATATTTCCGTGCTGCATGGACCAATAGGGTTATATTCTAAGTAAACTGACTTTGGGGTATACCACTTATTGAAATCTAACTAGAAAATTGAATTGACATTTGTTACTATTAATTGTATATGTTACTCAAATGCATAAATCAAATCACCATAAAACTGCAATCACTATGCATATAAGCAATTCTCCTAGCTCTCACTGCATTCTTATGAAGTTTATATTTTCTTAATCACTTTCTTATTCCTGAACACCTATGCTGTAAAGAGTATTTTTTTAACAGTAATTTCACATATCACTGTATAGTATTTCTTTTTTCCCTTGGAAGAAGACAGAAGCAGAATTGGAAGACACTTAATCTCTTTTCACTGTTTTACAGAAAACCAAACAAACAGACAAAAACAACCTACATGAGAATAGGTTCACAGGTCTAGCACTCCTTGAAACAAATGTATGATGAGTCGGACCTCTCAGTGAAATCTAATCTTCAAATATTTTACAGGTAGTTCTGCTACAAGTAGAGTTCTTTTCCAGTTGGTAAAAAAAAAAAATAATAAAATAATAAAATAAAATAAAATAAAATAAAATAAAATAAAATAAAATAAAATAAAATAAAATAAAATAAAATAAAATAAAATAAAAAGACAGCAAGAAAACATTTGAAGGGATATATGCTATAAGAATGTTTGTAGTGACATCCACATTTCAAGAGAAATTTGAACCAAATGACTTGAAGATTTTATTCAGATGACACTGAATCTGTTAAAGCATTTCCCCTCTTCCAATCAGGAACCAGACTGCCACAACTCCTCAAATATGATGGACAGTGGGTTAGCAACTACATCTGTCAGTTCCTTCAGGATCCATGGATGTATCTCATCAGATCCCATGGACCTGTGCAATTTCAGGTTCCTTAGATAGTCTCAAACCTGATCTATAGTGGGCAGTCCTTCATTCTTGTAGTCCCTGCCTACACTTTCTGGGTCCCAGGCTATGTGGCTGGAGACTTTGTTGGCGAAGACTGAGGCAAAATAGTCATTGAGTACTTCAGCCTTGAAAGAGGGCATGAAAGAGGATCCAGGGGACTACAGGCCAGTCATAATCACTTCAGTTCCTTGGAAGTTAGAAGTGGAAATCATCCAGCAATGCATATCAAAACACGTGAAGGATAATATTTGATCAGGAGTAGTCAGAATGGATTTATGAAGGGGAAACCATGTTCAGCTAAACTGACAAGCTTCTATGCTGTGAAGGCTGTTTTGGTGGATGAGGCGGGAGAAGTGCATGTTGGTTATCCTGACCTGAGCAGGGCTTTCCATACTGTCTCCTGTAATATCCTCATAAATAAAGTGAGATGTACAGGCCACACGAGTGGATAGTGAGCTGGATTTAAACCTGGCTGAATTGCTGGATTGAAACAATTGTCATCAATGTTAAGAAGTCCAGGTAAAGACAATACACTAGTTCTATGTTCCAGGGGAAAATAGTGAACTCAGTTTAACATCTTCGTAGGTGACCTGTATTCTGAGACAGACTCATGGAATCATAAAATATCCTGAGATGGAAGAGACCTACAAGGATCATCAAGTCCAACTGCTGGCACTACAGAGGTCCACCCAAAAATTCAGACCAAATGACTAAGAGCACAGTCCAAATCCTTCTTAAACACCAACAGGCTTGGTGCCATGACTATGACTCTGGGGAGTCTGTTCCAGTGCATGACAACCCTCTTGGTGAAGAACCTTTTCCTGATATCCAACCTGAACCTCCCCTGTCTCAGCTTGACTCCATTCCCTTGGTCCTATCACGGGTCACTAAAGAGAATAGATTGGTGCCTGCCCTTCCACTGCCCCTCATGAGGAAGCTGTAGACCATGATGAGGTCTCCCCTCAGCCCCCTTTTCCAGGCTGAACAGGCCAAGTGACCTCAGCCATTCCTCGTATGTCTTCCCCTCTAGACCCTCCACCATCTTTGTAGCCCTTTTCTGGACGCTCTCCAATAGCTTCATGTTCTTTTTGTACTGTGGTGCCCAGAATTCGCATGCAAGGTGGGGCCGCACGAATGCAGAATAGAGCAGGACAATCTCTTACCTCAGTCGAGTAGCAGAGGTCATTCTCAGCAAGGTTACAGATGATAGAAAACTGGAAGAAGCATTTCATGTGACGGATGGCCGTGCTGCTATTCAGAGAGACCTTGACAGGTTGGAGATGTCTTCAAAGAACAACCTAATGAAGTTAATCAAAGGAAAATACAAAGTTCTGGGGAGTAATAAACCCATACACCAGTTCATGCTTGTGGCCAGTAAGCTGGAAAAGCAAGCTAGGAGAAAAAGACACATGGGTCCTGCTGAACAAGTTTTCCATGAACCAGCAATGTGCCCTTGTCAGGAAATAAGTCAAAACAGTCATGGGCTAAATTAGGAAAAGCTTCACCAGCAATTGGAGTGAGATAACCCTTCCTCTCTCCTCAGCACTACTGGAATGACATTTGTGTGCTGTTTCTGGGCTCAACAGTGAAAAAGATATGTGGAGTTACTGGTGCAAGTTCAGTGAAGGTCCAAAAAGATGATTAAGGGATTGAAGCTTTTATTGTACAAGGAGAGACAGAGAGTGCTGGAACTGTTTAGCCCAGAGAGCAGAAGTCTCTTGGGTATCTTATTAATGTGTATAAATGCCTATTAGCAGACTGCACAGAGACAGAGACAGACTCTTTTCAATGGTAGCTTGTGACAAGAAAAGAGTAAAAATTCAACAATAAGAGTGCCTAAGAGGTAGAACAGGTGTCCAAGAGATACTGATGAGTTTATTCTCAAAGACACTCAGAATTAAATTCGACAAAGCCATGATTAGCCTGAACTACCAGTAAAGTTAGTTCTCCTTAGAGCATAGTGATGACAATCCAGAATCCTCCCTTGGGCTCAATATTTCTATAATTCTATGGATATCCAAATTTATAGTAAGTGCCTCAGTGTTTTTTTTTTTTTTAATTTATTTTTATTTTTATTAATTATAAATTTGTAGTAATTTCTGCATCTGAAGGGTTAAGAAGTTGGGAATAATGAGAGAGAAATACAGGTACTAGAGTAATTTGTAATTTTGAGATCCTTCTAGTTTTTCATAATAAGGATTTTACCTGGCCTTTTTTATTACTGTTTCATTTCTTTGCAATATGACTGTGTACAGAAGAAATACAAAGGATGTATGGAGGTACCCAAGTTAATTAAGTTAATACATGATGTAATCTAAACCTCATATATATGATACAAATACAGAAAATAATTTAAAAAATAACAATTCAAAGAGTATTACAAAGTGAGATAACAAATTAGGCATTTTTGTTTGCATTGAGATATGCGGGCAAGCATCCTCCCTCTTTGTAAATACCTCTAACCACTCACAAACATGACTTACTGTGTGTAAACAGATGGGGCGGGTTGCTGCCCAACATACATGTATATTGTACTGCAGAGTGCTGCTTCTCTATGGGACACAAGAGATCAGAGACATAATACTGCTTTCCTCTTGGGATGCTTCAGAAATGTGCTGATTAGGTAGGCTGCTTCTCTTTTGGTGCAAAGTTTACATGTGCATAGATAAGTGGATGTGTAAAGAAAAAAAAAAGTGAAAGTAATAAGCTGTGATTCCATCATAATTTCTTCTATGTATTTTATTCCATGCACTCTTCTTTGTTGTGTTTGCAGTCTTTAGACAGTAAACTCCTTTAACTGCTTATAAAGCACATAGGCCTGTATGCTTTTCAATACAGCTGCAATATTTCTCTTAATAAAAAGTGAGACTTTTGCAAGTGCCTTTAGCAGCACTGTTCTTGTAGCAACAAACCTGCAGAGTTAAATCTCTGGGGTACTCTAGTAGACAATGTCAAAGTGCATGCTATCCCTCAAGTTTAAGTGAAAGTTATAGTAGGCTTTAACAAGTTACCACCTTGTAATTCTTCCTTAAATCATGGGAACTCCAGAGTATCTGAAAATAACTAGACTGTTGCCATTCCAAGACTGCAAAACTTTCTGGTGTTGCTTTTTTATTGTATCAGTACAACATTTTACATTTTACTTTACAACAGTACAGCCAGGTTTTAGGTACTGGAACAGTGAATCCCTAATAAGAAGGTACATATCAAGAGAAATCACCTACATGCAGGTCAGTAGTAATGTAGGGGTGAATGGGATTACAATTTTCTGTAGCCAAGTTATTATCTCTTTTTTTTATTATTATTATTTTATTTTTTTATTTATTTTTTATTATGTATCTATTGAAAAACCTGGCATTTGACATAAAGGTACCTCTGTCTGTGACAACTTTCAGTTTACTTGGTATCTTTGGCAGACTTTGAGAAACTTTTGTCATGATTGACTTATAGACTTCCCTGCAAGAGGAAGAAGCTGCTTTCTGTAAGTTTTTTCCTTTTTGTTGGGCCTGCAAGGCAGTGAATCCAGATGAGGATCCAGAGGATCCAGACCTTTGTGTTGGGTCTCTTCTAAATTCTGAGCTGGAACCAGTGTGAAGTTGCCAGTCACAAAGTTGCCAAGATGGAGAAGCCAGCAATGAAAGCCAACATACAAGAAGTCTCAAAGCTGCGCAGAAAAGAAGCTGCTTAGGGAAATGAGCCCTGCATTGAAGGGCAGAAAAAAATATAAATGACAGATGAAACACAGGGGATAAAGAAAAGTGATCTTTAAAGGGAATTGAGGACAAAGAAAGATCAGGGAAAATAAGAGAAAACTAGACAGGTGCTGAAGAAAAAAGAAAAAATAACAGCACATTTAAATAGGTTTAAAATTTGGAATATAAGATACATCATATAAATATCAGGAAAGATATTTGAGAAGGTACAATAAAAATATTTTAAAAATAATATGTCTTCTTAACAGTTATTAAATCAAAAGGCTATGATTAAGAAGAAATTCAGGTTCCCACTGTTGGTATATTTACCAACAGAGGCAGAACTCTTTCAATTTTAAACTCCATTTTAGCTGTTCAGTAACTGTTGTACAACCAGTGCATGACCATATTTCACATGAAGGGGAGGATCTTTTTCAAGCAACAGGGAACAACGGAATTATATCTAAATACTGCAGAGAAGTCTTACAAGAAACAGGAAAGTACCTTTTAAAACTCAGTAGCTTAGGCATAATGCTTAATAGGAATTTCTTCTCTTGAACAGTTCCAGGTCTAATACAAGCATTTCAGTTTGGCAAAATTCTAAATTGGTTCTTTCCTTTCACAAGTGGTTCAGACTTCTTACTTTAATTGGGCTTGTAGATGTATACTGATGTATTCTAAAAATTTCCCTCTGCTATTCATATCTTGTTTGAGATAGGGAATCAAAACATACTGGTAATGACATCTCATTCATTACATTATTTGACTTTCCCACAATTCTGCTTGTTGTTATTTGTTTTCCGCTCACTGTTCATTTTCTTAATCCTCTCCTCAATTTTCCCCCCAAAAATTCCAAAAGATATGTATATCTTTTGTATTGCTTCTGAAAACTTTGTAGCCTGGTTAACTTGATGATATTCATCTAGGAAAGGTAACATTCACCCCGAGAAAACTAGCTAGTCTGTTAATTAGTCATGAGATAAAAAGTGATTTATTAAGCTCAGAGGCAATGCCTTTTTTTTTTTTTTCCTTCTTTTTCTTTCAGAGACACTGGGTGCTATGACAAAGACAAAAGCAGCAAGGTTGAACATTGTCTATTAAAGATGAAGGACAAGGTGAACGTGAAGTGTGTTGAGATCTCACAAGTTTAAGAGACTTGAGAGGGTGCTGTATAGTAGCTGATGCTGTCCTATGTAAGTGGCCGTGCCGAGGAGGTGTCATTTAAATTGGCACCATTTTTCAGTTGCTGCTATGTAAGGATGATTAGACTATATTATATAGTACTACCTGGGTAATCTTAATTTATATGTATAAAATATATGTATATATAATATATTTTCCTGAGACATACTTTTAGTGCAAAGCTAAAAACAAATATTAAATTTAAAGATCAATGATGTAGGAAAACTCAGATGAATGACTCATAATATTCAGTTCAATTGACAACATTTACATTTTTCTTCCAAATATTCTCTTTTACTCTTTTTTTTTTTTAAAATTATTATTTTTTCTTTCTTTATTTTTTTTTCATCGGCTGTGGACACCTGCACTTAAAACAGGAAGAATGGTTATGTTGCTGTTTACAATACTGAACAATAGTCTATTTAACTCCTGCAATCTTTAAAATACAAAACATTCAGAACAAAGAAGAAAAAAAACCACTCCTCTCTCTCCATAGAAAACCAACTAACCAACCAAGCAACCAAATAAACAACCAACCATTCAAACAACAACAAACAAGCAAAGAAACAAACAAAAAAACAACATACAGCAACTTCCCATGATGTTCATAGTCAAAACAATTGCTGGTTCTCTGAAAGTCAGTAAATTTGAACTGTGGAAACCTATTCAATAGGTAAGGAAAGACATTACTTCTGCTGTTCAGTAGAACCAATACCAATGAAATGCCTGTAAAATACTTTCAACACATATACCTATGGCAGCCGCAGAAAAATTTAGCACAATTTCACCGCACACCCAAAGGAAGCTACTGTAAGAATAGCTATAGAGTGAGGTAGGTGGCTCAGGGCAAGTATAAAATGCCCTAAATTCAAGCATTCTTTGCCACCATTCCACCAACTGAGCAAAACCCAGCTCTATCCAGCTATGCTACTTCATTCTTTCTTTCTTTCTATCTTCTTTCCAGCCTCCTGGTAGATGAATTTTAGACTGCAAACCTAATGCACACAACTGGAGTGTTTGTATAAAGAAAGGCCTTGGATAAACAATGTTGAAACATTTTAGGTTTCTCAGGTTGTAGCACAGGAATTCAGAAATTCATAATCTAGTTCATAACAGCCTTGAGGAAACTACTGTAGCTGAGTGATCAGTAGCATTTCTATTTTTTTTTTTAATGTTACTTTTATTTATTTTCTCTCTCTCTCTTTTTTTTTTTTTTTTTTCTATTCTTAATTGATTGTTCTACAATTGACTACCCAAAGTTTATTCTAAATGTTAGGATAGTTGCTGATAAACTTTTGCTTTGTTTCTGGTAAACTTTTACTTTGTTGCCAGCTTAGAGATGCTTTAAAAAACTCTTATTGAAAGAGTGAAGTCTGTAATCCACTGCTACATGTACTCTTGGTAACTGCAAGTTACCTTTATATAGACTAGAGAACTGTCACACTGTTAGGTATAATAAATCAGCAGCTACTGAAAAAAGCTGCCAAGGTTGTGGCAGGAAGTGTAAATTATTCAAGTCATTCCAATAGCAGCTTAAAATGAGAATATCCAGATAACCCAGGGATAAATCATCATGTTGAAAAAATGCCTTGGTCTGCCAAAAGAAAGTAGGTTGAGAGAAAGTCTCATAGCTCTGTCAAAATGACTTTGTCTTGGCAATACTAGAAGAGAGAGAGTATTCATGAAACAAACAAAACAAACAAACAAACAACAACAACAAAAACCACAAAACCCCCCACACTACAAAACCCCTACAATACAGGACTGTCTTTTATGGAACCCATTCTTTATCACCTTATCTTTCTATACCCAATATAGAAAATTACATCAAAACATCACTTAGTGTTTGATTATTAACTGCAATAATCAGTAGCTCAATATCACATGAATATCTAAAAGGGTTATTATTCTGATGTGTGTTATCTGGGTTATCTGGGTGTCAGTTTGTAGCTTAAAAACAACCTTTTTTTTTTTTTTTTTTTTTTTTTTTAAGAAAATAGGACAGACAAGAGAGAAAAATCAGGAATGACCTATTCACTTTTTTTTTTTTTTTTTTTTTTTTTCTTTTCCTTACATTTTCCTAAGGAATTCACTGAACAAGATTTATACCCAGAAATTTTTCTAATTGATTAATCAACGGGTGCAAATATGCAAATAAGCCACATTTTTATGAAGTAGTCTATTTTGTCTCATTCTTAGAAATACATCACAAGGGATGGGACTAGAAGGGTTATTTTTAGAGTATGTAGACTGTCACTGAGCCTGAAATTTCCAATGGAGAATTCAGAGGTCACTCAGAAATTAGCTTGGGTCAACAACTGACAAATATTTTGACCACATATGAATTCCAGTGTGGCTCTAAGTGGCACAAAATTGTTCAAGCTGGTGTCTCAAAATTGTTCAAGCTGGTGTCTGTTCTGTCTTGTAGAAGAATGTTTGACTGACTATGCAGAATGCACATCATTCCAGCCAGAAAGCTGTATAAAATATAATTTGTACAGTAATTGTTAATGACATCATAGTGCATTCTGAATATTTTAGTGAGTAGCTTTAATGTAACAAATTTGTTTGGACAAGGCAGTTTGATTAAAAGAAAATCCTGGTGTCAGAAATACTGTTTCTGACAGTAGAACAATATCAGAAAGGACATAGTGGCTAACCAATTTTTAAAATCATTATGATTATGTGTTTCCTTCTTGGCTAGGTGAATGTATGAAGTTACGGAGAAGTGCTGCAGGTTAACCCTGGCAGACAGCTGAGTGCCACATAGCCACTCACTCATACTGCCCACAGTATGATGGGGGACAGAATTGAAAATGTAGAAGTAGGAAAACTTGAGGGTTGAAATAAATACAGTTTAATAGGTAAAGTTAATCCAAACAAGGAATTTATTCACTGCTTCCCATCAGCAGGCAGATATTCAGCCATTTCAAGGAAAGCATGGCATAACAATCTTTTTCGAAGACAAACACCATCACTCTGAATGTCCATCTGTCTTTTTTCCCCTCCGTCCCCCATATTTTTATCACTAAGCATGTTGTCATATGATATAGAATATCCTTGTGGTTGATTTGGATCAGTTGTTGTGCATCCAAAACCTTGCTAGTATGGCAGCATGAGAAACAGAACAGTCCTTGACTGTGTGTACACACTGCTCAGCAACAACTAAAATACCAGTGTGTTATCAACAATATTTTAATCCTAAAAATAAAATGCAGCAGCATACCAGCTGCAAATGAGCTTTGTCCCAGCCAAAACCAGGATGAAAAGTTGAGCAATGGCTTTATAACTTGGAGTTACGCAGGTGTGTAGGTCAGCCAGCCTACCTTAAGATAAAAATTATATTTATATGTATATATATTTGTATTTAAGGTGCAAATTTTTCCTCATTCTGAAATATTTATGTTTCTAAAATGTGAATGTCTGAAGGTTCTGTGAGATATTCATAAAAAAAAAATCCATGCAAATTACATGTAGTTTTGTGGAATATATTTTAACACATAAAGATTTCACCACATGGGACAGAGATCACTTACTCTATGTGCATTAGAGATCTTTGTATACTGACATATATAAAAGAAGATTATTACTGAATGCATACAGTATAAACAAAACCCATTATACTGAGAGAACTAGAAAGCAATTACGGGACATGTTACAAACTCTGGAAGAAAGCATCAACATGAACAGGTGACACAGCAAGAGGCAAGTACTGGATTCTTGTGAATGATAGTTCTGAAGTCTGACAAAATACCAGATGTCTTTTCTGAAATTGGATCTTCCAGATCTTTGTGTCAATGTGCACAACTGATAAGTCATAGACATAACAGAAGACAAATGGCCACTGAGTGTTTATACAACTGTGCCCTATGCTCAGTAAAAATAGTATATTTCCTTAATGATGACCATTCGATCAAAAAGCACTTTGAATATGTGAAGCTCATTAATTAAGACTTGATGATTTTACAAAGCATGGAGGAAAAAAATAATAGAAAAACTGAAGCAATGTTAAGGCACCTACAGAGAAGCAACTAAATTCTTGTATCTCACATTACTTATCCTATCTAAATCCAGTTTCTTATTTGAGGTGCTTGGATACGGGAGCTATGTTTCCAAATATGGAAAATCAAACTTCAGAACTCATCCAGCACCATAAACTGGATTCTTTTATGTAGTATCATAGAATCATAGAATATCATAGACTATGAGTTGGAAGGGACCCACAAGGATCATCGAGTCCAACTGCTGGCACTACAGAGATCCACCCAAAAATTCAGACCAAATGACTAAGAGCACAGGCTTGGTGCCATGACTATAACTCTGGGGAGTCTGTTCCAGTGCACGACAACCCTCTTGGTGAAGAACCTTTTCCTGATATCCAACCTGAACCTCCCCTGTCTCAGCTTGACTCCATTCCCTTGGTCCTATCACGGGTCACTAAAGAGAATAGATTGGTGCCTGCCCTTCCACTGCCCCTCATGAGGAAGCTGTAGACCATGATGAGGTCTCCCCTCAGCCCCCTTTTCCAGGCTGAACAGGCTAAATGACCTCAGCCACTCCTCGTATGTCTTCCCCTCTAGACCCTCCACCATCTTTGTAGCCCTTTTCTGGACGCTCTCCAATAGCTTCATGTTCTTTTTGTACTGTGGTGCCCAGAATTCACATGCAGTACTTGAGGTGAGGCTGCAGCAGCACAGAGTAGAGTGGGATAATCACTTCCCTTGACCAGTGAGTTCATTGTAGTTATATATCTTGAATTTATAAAGTTCCACAAAATTATCTACTATTTCGTTTCATTAAGAACAAGACACTTAACATTAGTTTATATTTAATTTAAAGAAAAGTATACTGCACTCTTTTCATTAGGAAAGTGTTGTAGTTATTATACTTGATTGCAGTTGATACAACAGAAGGAAGGGAAACTATCTAAAGAGACTGGGGCAATCTTGACAAGCCCATGTGAACCTAATGAAGTTCAACAAGTTCAAGTGCAAGGTGCTGCACCTAGGGCAGGACATTCCCAGACACAAAGACAGACTGGGAAAAGAACTAATTGAGAACAACCCTGCAGAGAAGGACCTGGGGGTTCTGATGGAGAAAAAAGTTGACACGAGCTAGCAACAGTCACTTGTAGCCCAGAAGGCCAGCTGCATCCTGGGCTGCATCAACAGAGGAGTGGCCAGCATTTCAAGGGAAGTGATTGTCCCTCTCTGCTGTGCCCTTGTGAGGACCCCATGGGAATAGTGCACCCAGGTCTGGGGCCCCTAGCAAAAGAAAGCTGTGGACCTGTTAGCGTGGGTCCAGAGAGGGGCCACAAGGATGATCAGAGGGCTGGAGCACCTTTTCTGTGAAGAAAGACAGAGAGAGCTGGGGCTATTCAGGCTGGAGAAGAGCAGGCTCCAGGGAGACCTCACTGTGGCCTTTCAGTACTTAAAGGGGGCTTAACTGCATGAAGTTGAATAAGGCCAAGTGCCGGGTCCTGCACCTGGGGCGCAATAACGCCAAGCAGAGCTACAGGCTGGGAGATGAGTGGTTGGAGAGCTGCCAGGCAGAGAAGGACCTGGGAGTGATGGTGGATAGTTGGCTGAATATGAGCCAGCAGTGTGCTCAGGTGGCCAAGAAGGCCAACGGCATCCTGGCTTGTATCAGAAACAGTGTGGCCAGCAGGGCTAGGGAGGTGATCTTCCCCCTGTACTCGGCTCTGGTGAGGCCGCACCTCGAGTACTGTGTTCAGTTTTGGGCCCCTCACTACAAGAAGGACATCGAGGTGCTTGAGCGGGTCCAGAGAAGGGCAATGAAGCTGGTGAGGGGCCTGGAGAACAAGTCCTATGAGGAGCGGCTGAGGGAGCTGGACTTGTTCAGCCTGGAGAAAAGGAGTCTCAGGGGCGACCTTATTGCTCTTTACAGATACCTTAAAGGAGGCTGTAGTGAGGTGGGGGTTGGTCTGTTCTCCCACGTGCCTGGTGACAGGATGAGGGGGAATGGGCTAAAGTTACGCCAGGGGAGTTTTAGGTTAGATGTTAGGAAGAACTTCTTTACCGAAAGGGTTGTTAGACATTGGAACAGGCTGCCCAGGGAAGTGGTGGAGTCACCATCCCTGGAAGTCTTTAAAAAACATTTAGATGTAGAGCTTAGGGATATGGTTTAGTGGGGACTGTTGGTGTTAGGTTAGAGGTTGGACTCGATGATCTTGAGGTCTCTTCCAACCTAGAAATTCTGTGATTCTGTGATTCTAAAAAAGTTGGAGAGTACCATTTTTTTTTTTTTTTTTTTATGGAATGCTAATGACAGAATAAAGGGGAATGTCTTTAAAGTAATGGAGGGGAGGTTTAGGGGGAAATTCGTCACACAGAGGGTGGTGAAGCACTGGCACAGGTTGCCCGGAGATGCTGTGGATGCCCCTTCTCTAGAAGTGTTCATGGTGGCTAGCACTAGGTGGTCTTTATGGTCCATTCCAACCCAATTCATCCTATGATTCTGATATAATTATATGATTCTATTATAATTCTATGATGATTAGACTTCTAGATGTTCAAATGGCCAATCTGTGGCTTTAACGTTTTTGATGGCTTTCGTTTTGTGGTGAAGATTGAGACTTTCAAATCATATCCACGTTAATACACCAGTATTTGTCTTCTAGTTGCTTATGTCGTCCCCTCTCTGAAAAGGAAGGTAGACTCCCAAAATCAAAGTTTGGTGACAAAGTTATAAGTAAGGACAGTGAAAGTCATTCAAAAAGAAAATATACATCATACCAAATAATATTAAACATATAATTAAAACATATTTTCATTCTAGAAAAGCCACTGACTTGCAGAATGGAAAAGAGATCTTAAAGGAAAATAACAATACTGAAATGGGAGAATTGAATGTGAGTAGTAACTTAGCAAAGAATATAAAGTGTTTTGAATGACTCCTTGAAAATGATAGAGGCAAAACATAATTCAACAAGTGTCTAATACCCTATTGTGTGATTTTTCTTTCTTCAGTGATTTACATGCACACAGGCTGAAACATGATCATAATTTTACATCACATGATCCACAGTGAGACATAAAGCATTTCAGCAGCATGTCAAATAAAAGTTATTTTCAGAGATATAATTTCTGAGTATAATTATGAATGCACATTTTGAAAAAAAAAAAAAAAGGATGAGGTAGCAGCAAGGAGAAACAGTTCACTCCCAGAAAGAAAATTTTAAGAACAAGCAGATAAGGGTAAGTCTTAGAGTGCTAGGAACACAATTTATCTGAAAACAATACCATGTTTGTGTGTTGTGCTTAGTAGATGTTACAGCTAAAGCAAAAAACATTTAGGAGCACTGATGAAAAATTATGCATAATCATTGTGACTGTCTAACACTGGAATATAAATAATCATTTATATTCTAGTGTTAGACAGCTTCATGTACACAATGTAACTTCTAGCTGCAACTAGAAAGCAATAGTCTGTAGAGCAAAGGTGGTCAAAGATGCTAATAAACAAGACAATGAGTTAGGGCTTTTCAGACTTCTGCTTTACTTTCTATGTAAGCCCAGCATGAGCTTGACCTGGCTGCTATAGTCAAGGATAACAAAAAATGTTTTTATAAATTTATTAATGGCAAGAGGAGGCTCAAAGAGAATCTTCATTCTTTACTGGATGCAGGGGGAAACATGACTACTAAGGACAAGGAAAAGGCTGAGGTTCTTAATGCCTTTGAATCTGTCTTTACTAGCCAGACCACTTACCCTTGGGGTACTCATCCTCCTGACCTGGAAGTCTGGGATGAGGAGCCAAAGAACCTCCCCACAATTCAAGTGGGAACAGCTAGAGACCTGCTTCTCCACCTGGACTGTCACAAGTCCATGGGGCTAGATGGGATCTACCCAAGGGTGTTGAGGGAGTTGGCAAATGTGATTGCTGGGCCACTTTCCATCATCTTTCATGGTCATCGTCATCTGGAGAGGCCCCTGCAGACTTGCTAATGTGACACCCATCTATAAGAAGGGTTGTAAGGAAGACCTGTGTAACTACAGACCTGTCACTCTGACCTCGTTTCCAGGAAAGGTGATGGAACAGGTCATCTTAAATGCAATCAGGTAGCATATGTGGGATCACCAGGGGATCAAGTCCAGTCAGCATGGGTTCATGAAAGGTAAGTCCTGCCTGACCAACCTCATCTACTTCTGTGATCAGGTAACCTGCCTGCTGGGTGAAGGAAAGACTGTTGACATAGTCTACCTAGACTTCAGGAAGGCCTTTGACACAGTCACTCATAGTGTTTGCCAGGAGAAGGTGGCAGCCCATGTCTTGGACAAACTCTTTGCTGGGTTAAAAACTGGCTGGACTTCTGGGCCCAGAGACTGGTGGTGAGCAGAATGAAATCCAGCTGGTGACTGGTAACCAGCGGCGTTCCCCAGGGGTCGGTGTTGGGGACCATCCTGTTTAATATCTTTATTGATGACTTGGATGAGAGAATTGAGTACAGCCTCAGTAAGTTTGCAGATGATACCAAGTTGAGGGGAAGAGTCTATCTGTCAGAGGGTAGGAAGGCCCTGTAGAGGGACCTGGACTGGATGGGTCAATGGGAACAGGCCAATGGAATGAAGTTCAACATGGTTAAGTGCTGAGTCCTGCATTTTGGTCACAACAACCCCATGTAATGCTACTGGCTTGGGGCAGAGTGGCTGGAAAGCTGTGAAGAGGAAAAGGATCTGGGGGTGCTGGTTGATGCTTGCCTGAACATGAGGCAGCAGTATTACCCAAGTGGCCAAGAAGGTCAACAGCATCCTGGCGTGTATCAGGAATAGTGTAGCCAGCAGGACCAGGGAGGTGATTGTCCCCCTGTACATACATCAGTTCTGGTGAGGCCTTATCTCAAGTACTGTGTTCGGTTTTGGGCCCCTCAGTACATGAAAGACATTGAAGTCCTAGAACATGTCCAAGGAAGAGCTACGAAAATCATGAAGGGCCTGGAACACAAGACCTAGAAGGTGAGATACGAGGGAACTGGGGTTGTTTAGTATGGAGAAGAAGATACTCAGGGGAGACCTTATTGACCTACATCTACCCTATTTGGGGGTATGTAAGGAGACCTACATCTACCCGAAAGTAAATTGTGGGGACCTGGGGGTTGGCCTCTTTTCACAGGTAACTAGTGTTAAGACTAGAGGGAATGGTCTCAAGTTGCACCTGGGGAGGTTTAGGTTAGAAATTAGGAGACGTTTTTTCTCAGAAAGAGTAGTCAGTCATTGGAATGGGTTGCCCACAGAGGTGGTAATGTCACCATCCCTGGGGGTGTTCAAGGAAAGGTTGGACATGGTTCTTAGGGACATGGTTTTGTAGTTGATAGTAGTAGGGTGATGATTGGACCTGATGATCTTGAAGGTCTCTTCCAACCTTAATGAGTCTATGATTCTATGTAGCACAGACAGAAAAAAACATAAGTGTATCTCTGAATCAAATTTGCATCAAGTATGTTGTCATTTCTCTTCTTGGACTTGTTAGCACTGCTGTCCCCTTTGAATAATTTATTCCTAAGAAAGTTAAACAATCTTGTTATTGTTGTTTTCATCCCTTGTGTCTATGAGTTTTTATCTGTGTGTGTCTGTGTACACACATCCAGTCCTGATTACAGTACAAGTTATTACCCAGTGGAAGAGGACTGTTCCTGTAGGCATTGTTTTCTGTACGATTTTATTTGACAGAATTGGTGTGTACTGTTAAATTTCTTTTGAGATACTCTCTTGTGAAATTTTATGCTGTCATGCATCAGGAATTGCATACTTCTGTTATTTAAGAATAAATAATACAAAAGTTAAAACATGAAGAAACCACTGATAAATAATTTGTGTAATAAATGGAAATATAAAGTTAATATATCTTGTACATACAGAAATATTGAATGCAAGGAAGGACTCTGAAGTTTTTACTTAAAACAAAGTAAATTTTTTTTTTTTTTTTTTTTTTTATTATTATTATTTTTTTTTCCAAGTGCCAGGTCTTCTGTTCATGACTTTTAAGAGGCAAAGGTTGCTAGCAGCAAACTTTTTAAAGAAAGATTGACTTTTTAAATGAATATATATATTTGTCAAGCTTCCCAGATTCCTCTTGATATGGTTAAAAGCAATTTCATTCCTCAAAGATCTTTACATTTCCCCCCCCCCCTCCCTCCCCCGGTACTGTATTATCCACCTTATCAAAAGATTACATTCATATTTTCTCTTGATCACAACCAGAGGGGTTAGGACAAGTTTGAATGGGAACTATTTTAACACAGATATATTAAAGGCAGACAAAAAAAAAAAAAAATGAAGACATTGTCTTATTTTAATAGTCCAAAAAAGTCATCTGCTGGAAGGGATCAGTTAAAGAAAATAAAGATTTCTAGTGTACAGTAATGTGTTTGTGTAGCATTTCCCAGTAAATTTAAATAAATTTCAGTGGACATGTTATAATTGAAGTATCTTAATGAACACTGAACAAAATTCTATATGCAGTGTTACAATATTATAATAATGGACTGTGGAAAAAAAAACTTTCTGGTAGTTTAATTCATTTTGAGTTTTCTGGTAAATGGAAATCAGTATGACAGCTGCTCTGTACTGAGTGAAGATCTATGAAACTGTAGGTGATGGCAACCATTTTCTAAGGTCACATCTGGATGTTTTGTAGAGGGTGATTATATAAAACTAGTTGATTGGCCGTAGCAGCTGGAACCTTCTTTCTGCAAATGACATAGAATGGGTAAAAATGGAGTTGTCTGACTTGCACGGATATCTCACTGAATTTCTTGTGGTGATGATTTTTATCGTTGGTGGATTTCAAATTAGAAATAAGGTATTCTATGACATCTGAATCAATTCCTTCCTCTGTGAGAACAGTGTTTTAGTACCTCAACATTTCCATCCATGTAGCAGTCCTTGAATGTGGTGTATATGCTCATAGCAATCAACATAAGTAATAGCTGTGTGTAGTGACTTTTCTGCTTCATGGTTTTTTAATGCAGCCCAATGACTGTCAAGTGAAAACACACTAGGACCTTACCCCTTTGATTCCACAGCGTGTTTTGGTATGATTAAGCACTGCTGTTGCTGATTCTGATTTCTAATTCAAGCCCTACGATGAATGCATGCTGAGGATAGCGAAGACTGAAACAAACTCTTGTCTCCCTGAGCTTCAGGATTGTGTCAAAAACAAACACAAATAAAACAGCAAACAAACAAAATAAATACCAACCAACCAACAACATCAACAACAGAAGGAGACAAGCAACAAAAACAAAAACAAACAAGCAAACAAACAAACAAAAAAAAAAACAACACAAGAAAAGAACCAAACCTCTTTATTGCACATGGTGATAGCTGTCTAAATCTAAGTTATGCACATTCCAAGAAATACTTCTAATTTCTGTTTCTGTAAAAGTAGTTTTGTTTCTGTTAAGGTAGCTTTACTCAATGCATTCTTCTGGTCAGATAATAGTTCTGCTAAATACATTCTCTTTTTACATATTCCTCTTTCTAGAGGTGAAAGAGTGATTAGTCTTTATTGACCATAAGCCTGGAATGATGAGAAATGAAAAATTAAAAGAACAGAAATGGAGTTGTGTTTGCAATAAAGTGTATGCAGACATAGCACACAAAAGAGGACTCATGCACAGCAAAAGGTTGTGTATAGCATCAACAGTCCAAGAATTTGATTTAGAGGAAGGCCTGGGGTTGAGAGTGAAACCTTATAACATTACCAATTTTTAATTTTGAGTATACAAAGTTCCAAATTTGTCCAGTGTTTTTCTTTGACTTTGATTTCCTTTGCTTCTTAGCCTGCAGGAAGATTACAAGAACAGTAGAGAAACTAGGCTTTTCCAAGCCTCAGTTTGGGTGGTTGGATTTCTCTGTTGATGTTTAATAGCTACATGCTGTGACATGATGGCTTTCTTTTTATTTTATACCAAAGTTATTGGAAGAATTTATGACACAGGCTAGGAATGTAATGAAGGGACATATTGTCTTGTCCTCATCAACCAGGAGTGAACAAATGTTGCTATACAGTGGATGCTGTGTTTAAGCATTTTTACTTTTCTTCATGGTTAGTGTAAAACTAGACTATGTGAATGTGATCTTTTTAACAATGCAAGCAATATGTAGAAGCATAGCTTGCCGAAGAATCTATGGCTTCTAGTAGTACATTTGTTGTTCTAATATTACAGTTCCTTCTGGGTTTTCTCTGCTAACACTTAATTTGGTATCTTTGCCTAATGCAGAAAAAGTTCTCTGAACTTCCTGACACCATCTTGAATTTGCTGATAGAAACCTCATGAAATTCAACAGGGAGAAGTGCAAATTCCTTTGTCTGAGGAAGAGCAACCCCCAGAACAATTGTGACCACCCAGCTGGAAAGCAGCTCTGAAGAAAAGGACCTGGTGGACAACAAATTGAATATAAAGTAGCAATTTGCACTTGCTTCAAAGAAGGCCAAAGGTACCCTGGGCTTCACTAGGCAAAGTACTGCCAGCAGGTCAAGGGAGGTGATCCTTCCCCTCTACTCAGCTCTAGTGAGGATGCATGTGGAGCACTGTTTTCAGCTCTGGGTTCCCCAATACAAGAGAGATATGGACATAATGTAGAGAGTCCAACATAGGACAACGAAGATGGTGAAGGAACTGGTGTACCTTTACCACAAAGAAAGGCTGAGAGAGCTCTGTCAACCTGGAAGAGAAGGCTCAGGGGAGATGAGATACACATCTTGTCAATGTGTATAAATACATGAAGATAAGGAGCAAAGAGGAAGGGGACAGGATCTTTTCAGTGGTGTTCAGTTCCAGGACAGGGTACAGTGGGCACAAACACAGGAGGTATTTTTACCTTCTACTGAGAGTGAACAAACACAGGTTGCCCAGAGAGTTTGTGGAATCTCCCTCCATGAAGATCTTCAAAGGCCACTTGGACATGATCCTGGGCAACCTTGGTCCAGGTACCAGTATAAGTTGGGGACTGGCCAGCTGGAGAGCAGCGTAGGGAAAAGGGATGTAGGATCCTGGTGAACAGTGGGATGACCATAAGCAAGCACTGTGCCCTTGTGGCCAAGAAGGCCAATGGTGTCCTGGGGTGTATTACAAGGGGTATGGTTAGTAAGTCAAGAGAGGTTCTCCTCCTCCTCTACTCTGCCCTAGTGTGACCACAACTAGAATATTGCATCCAGTTCTGGGCCCCTCTATTCAAGAAGGACAGGAAACTGCTTGAGAGAGTCCAGCGCAGAGCCACAAGGATGAGGGAGTGGAGCATCTCTCTTACCAGGAAAGGCTGAGGAAGCTCGGTTTCTTTGGCTTGGAGAAGGGGAAATTGAGGGGTGACTTTTTAATGTTTATAAATACTTAAAGGGTGAGTGTCAGGAGGACAGAGCCAGGCTTTTCTCAGTGACATCTAATGATAAGACAAGGGGCAATGGATGTAAGCTGGAACATAGGAGTTTCCCATTAAATATGAGAATAAACTTCTTCGTGGTGAGGGTAACAAAATACTGGAACAGGCTGCCCAGAGGGGCTGTGGAGTTTCCTTCATTGGAGACATTCAAAACCTGCCTGGACACATTCCTGTGTTATGTGATCTAGGTGTTCCTGCTCTGGCAGGGGTATTGGACTAGATGATCTTTCAAGGTCCCTTCCAATCCCTAACATTCTGTGATTATGTGAATGGAATTGGACAAGATGACCTCTTCAGACCTCAACCATTCTGTGATTTTGTAATAAAAACACTTTTTTTTTAAAAAAAAAAAAACAACCACAACAACAACAACAACAAAACAACTATTTATTTATTTATTTTTCTGGTACACAGAGATCTGAGTATTGATATATATTCACTTTAAATAAAGTTCTTCAAATTCCAAGTGATTTTGCCCTAACTGAGCTCTTTGGATATGTAAATATATAGATATATAAATATATAAAATGTTCTCATGATCTTTAAAGGAAAAAATATCATGGTGCAGACATGTTAAGAAGGAAATAATAATGCAGGAGGGTAATACTAAAATGGTTTATTGAATTGGATTAAAGCTCTTTTGATTAGAGGATATAAATGTAGACTTGTAAGGAATTTCACTGTAACCAATTCAATAAGCCATACTTGAATTTTAAACACAATGAAACTTCAAATAAAAATGGGGAAACCAAAATAATAAAATAATCCCAAATAGATATATTTCAGCTTTCTTAGGTAGCCACAAAAGAAAAAAAAAGTAAGGAGAAAATGCATTGTTCTTGGCAGCTTAAAGCTGGTCTTAGATAAGTTAAAGGTTTGAAGTGAATAATTAGCTCAAGAATATCTACAGGCAAGCTTTATGGTGTGGGTGTTATTTTTTTTATTATTTCATTTCATTTCATTTCATTTCATTTCATTTCATTTCATTTCATTTCATTTCATTTTTTGGTTACTATGGATATGGGGACTTGGTAAGATTTCAGCTGCCCATGAGTATTATGGGAATACATGGTAGCTCTTAGTGAACAGATGTGCCAACATTTTGTAAATGTCCTTTGGCCTGTTTCAGTCACTGGTGAGTGTGTGCTCTTTTGTGTATGTGATAGTATCTCACACTGTATAACAGCCTGTGGTTTAGCAAAGGCTATTCATAGGCTAGGGCAAATGGATTTTAATTCATCTGTGTGAGTTTCCTTCCCAAGAAAGTAGATTATAATTATGACTTTGAGAGAGAAAATTGTTGTAGTAGATTTATCCAGGTTTTCATGTGCAGTGTATTTTAAGTTCAAACTGGTTCTATGCAATATATGAAAACCCTAACTTTTATAACCTAAACTGAAAAGAGAAAAGAGAAAAAAGATGAAAGAGAAAAAAGAAGAGAAAAGAGAAAAGAGGGAAATGAGAAAATAGGGAAAAGGGAAAAAGTAGGGAAGGGAAGGGAAGGGAAGGGAAGGGAAGGGAAGGGAAGGGAAGGGAAGGGAAGGGAAGGGAAGGGAAGGGAAGGGAAGGGAAGGGAAGGGAAGGGAAGGGAAGGGAAGGGAAGGGAAGGGAAGGGAAGGGAAGGGAAGGGAAGGGAAGGGAAGGGAAGGGAAGGGAAGGGAAAGATATTTCTTATAATATACACCTATACCAATTTTTCTTTATCTTGTCATGTCTGTCTTCATTATTTTATGATCACTTAAATTACCTGTATTTTAGATATTGTCTTTAAAAAAATGGGAGATGGGGAAGGTGGGTGGGTGAATACATTTGTTATATAACTCACAGTAACTGAAAGATTGGTTTAATACCAAAACCTGAAAAAGTTTTGATGAAAGGTCCCAGATGGTCATTGGCACCTGAACAATTGTTGTACCAATTAACATTTCAAAATGACATCCTTTCTATCATGTTATCAGTTCAGGATATTCAGCTTTAAGGAGGGTTATGCAATGCATTGAAAGCATAGAGCTTTGTAGTTTGATCCAGCATGGTTTGAAAAAACTTTACTGCCTATGGACTGAGCACAGTACCACCAAATGCTGCAATCACAAGACTACTAGATGAAAAGGATCATGGAGAGAAGCTTACCTTCCTCTGTTGGTTCTGTAAGAGAAAGGACTGACCTTTTTTTTTTCAAGGAAAAAATAAGTTATGGCTACCTCCTTGTAAATACTATTAAGAGGTTTGCTAATAGTGAGCTGAGAGAAAAATGTCCCTGCAAATCAGAATAAGCTAATTACCAAATAAACATGTAATTATATTTAATTAATTTATTTAATTTTATTTACACCTACAGCTTTGTAAAGAGGTACTATCTATCCCTGTGACCCATAGACTAATTTTGCAAAATATCATAAGTAATTGACAGAAAATTAGATGTTGAAATTTAGCAGGATTTTCTGAGCCACTCAAATACTTGTACTCCATTTGGCCTGCCTTCAGATTCCTCTACCAGCTTTTCCCAGCTGCTTACTGTGGACTTTTATTTCTTTAAAAAATGTCCTGATGACAACCCAATGTTCTGTTGTGTGGGTGACACAAGTGGCAGATTGTGTTTCAAAGTTAGTGTTTCTCAGCAGGAATCACCCTCAAAGCAAGAAGTTCAGGCAAAGCATTAATAAGGTTTGATGGCCTTTTACACCAGTACTTCACTCTTTATTATTTATCTAATTTATCTGAAATTGCATTTCATCTCCTTGGCATAAAAAGTCAAAGTTCTAATTTCCCCGACAGCCTTCTTTAAGATGCAGAAATGGCAGTAGAGAAGAAAGAACAATCTGCTTTCACATCCAGCAAATTAGCTACAGTTCTAACAGAAGCAAATAACAGCACAAGCTCACTGTATGGCAGTAGTTTCTTTGTGTGAAGTTACCTTATATGTACTAAACAATAACTATAAAATTAGATTTAACGAAGAGATCCTATTCTCCCAGATTTGTTTTGCTTGTCCTCTTCATCTGAGTTTTGCCTGCTGTATAATGACATCACAGATCTCAGATTGTTGCAGGTGTGTAGAGGATAAATAGGGAAATATTCCACTGAGAAGAGTGAACTTCCAGCTGTTTAAAGAATTAGTGCATGAGTTCCCCAGGGAAACTCCATAGGGACAGAGGAATGGATCAGCGTTGGCAACTCTTTAAGGACACTTTTCTTAGAGTTCAAGAGCTCTCCATCCCCATGTGCAGGAAATCAAACAGGGAGGGTGGGAAACTGACTTGGCTGAACAAGGAACCAACAGCTGGTTAAACTGAGGTGTAAGAAAGAAATGCTCAGACAGTGGAAATAGGAACATGTGCCCTGAGAAGAGTACAAGGATGTCATCTGGATGCATAGAGATGGGATCAAGAAAGACAAAGCACAGATGGAACTGAACTTCGCAAGGATACAAGGAATAATCTCAGGGTCCTGAGGAAACTGCCTGATGTAGTTGCCAGACCACTCTCCATCATATTTGAAAAGTCCTGGCAATCAGGTGAAGACCGTTGTGACTGGAAAAAAAGGAAACACAACTACTATTTTTTAAAAGGGTAGAAAGGAAGACCCAGGGAACTACAGACTTGTAAGCCTCACCTCTGTGCCTGGAAAGATCATAGAAAAGCTACTGGATGCAACATTGAAGCACATGTAAGACAAGAAAGAGATCCAAGACAGCCAGCACGACTTCACCAGGGGTGAATAGTGACTAACCAATCTGATGTCCTAGTATGATGGCATGACTGCAACTGCCAACAAGAGAAGACCAAAGGAAGACTGATGTCATCAACTTGGTCTTCTGTAAGGCCTTTGACACAGTCCCACAAAACTTTATTTATTTCTGAATTGAAGAGATACTGAGTTGAAGGGTAGCTGGATGGCCACATCCAGAGATTGAGGTCAAGTGCATTATGCCCAGGCAGAGACCAGTGATGAGTGATGTCCCTCAGGTATTTGTCTTGGGACTGGTGCTGATTAATATATTTATCAATGACATAGACAGTGGAATTGAGTTCACTTTCAGCAAGCTTGAAGAAAACACCAGGCTGAGTGGTGCAGTTGATACAACAGAAGGAAGGGAAACTATCTAAAGAGACTGGGGCAATCTTGACAAGCCCATGTGAACCTAATGAAGTTCAACAAGTTCAAGTGCAAGGTGCTGCACCTAGGGCAGGACATTCCCAGACACAAAGACAGACTGGGAAAAGAACTAATTGAGAACAACCCTGCAGAGAAGGACCTGGGGGTTCTGATGGAGAAAAAAGTTGACACGAGCTAGCAATAGTCACTTGTAGCCCAGAAGGCCAGCTGCATCCTGGGCTGCATCAACAGAGGAGTGGCCAGCATTTCAAGGGAAGTGATTGTCCCTCTCTGCTGTGCCCTTGTGAGGACCCCATGGGAATAGTGCACCCAGGTCTGGGGCCCCTAGCAAGAGAAAGCTGTGGACCTGTTAGCGTGGGTCCAGAGAGGGGCCACAAGGATGATCAGAGGGCTGGAGCACCTTTCCTGTGAAGAAAGACAGAGAGAGCTGGGGCTGTTCAGGCTGGAGAAGAGCAGGCTCCAGGGAGACCTCACTGTGGCCTTTCAGTACTTAAAGGGGGCTTATAAAAAAGTTGGAGAGTAATTTTTTTTTTTTTTTTTTTTTTATGGAAAGCTAATGACAGAATAAAGGGGAATGTCTTTAAAGTAATGGAGGGGAGGTTTAGGGGGAAATTCTTCACACAGAGGGTGGCGAAGCACTGGTACAGGTTGCCCGGAGATGCTGTGGATGCCCCATCTCTAGAAGTGTTCAAGGCCAGGCTGGATGGGGCTTTGAGCAACCTGATCTAGTGGATGGTATCCCTCCCCATGGCAGGGTGGCTAGAACTAGGTGGTCTTCATGGTCCCTTCCAACCCAAGCCATCCTATGATGCTGTGATAATTCTATGATCTGCAGTAATTACGGATGTATGGCTTTTGTTAGTGCTCGGAAAAAAAAAGTGAAACTTTTCTGAAGTGCCTTGATCTGGTGTTCTGCAACAATGGGACCTCTGCCTATCTGTTTGATACCTGCAGAAAGTAGAACGAGTTGTAGGATCCTTGAGAAGACAGAAGTGTTCCTAAAACAGTGGTGGCCTCCTTGCAGCTTTGTAACAAGAATAGCTGAAATGTAACCTCTGTGGTTGCTGGCACACTAAAGAATATATGCTTTATTGACTAGCAAGTCATCATTTGCTGTGATGTAACAGCAATTGGGTGTTTAAAGTATTCAAGAAAGTGCAGAGCTTTTCATTTGACTTGTCTATACACAGAGTTGCTGTTGGTTGTCATGGAGATTATTCGAGAAAATCTCTAAATAATGTGTATTAACCTTTCACCCTGTCTTTGTGGGTTTCTCATACAGGATGATTCTTTCTGTGTGAGAAATAAGGAATTCAGATTGGGTTTTGCTTGATTAGTTGTCTTTTGGAGGATTGTGTGGTTTTGACTAAACTCCACCACCGCGTACTCTCATGTCCACTCCTCAAAAGAAGAAGGGAAGAAAATACCACAAAAAATGTCTCAAGGGTTGTGATAAGGGCAGGAGGATGACACTGATTGCCATTGATGGGCAAAATAGACTCAGTTTAGAAAAATTAATACAAGTTATTGCCTATTAATAACAGACTGGAACAGTGAGAAACTAAAAGGAAGCTAAGCAACCTACCTTCCCTCCATACATTCCTAACAACCTCCTCCCCCTGAAAAATACAGGGGAATAGAGAGTGGGGACTGCAGTCCACTGATAACCCTTCATTATCTGCTGCTCCTTCATGGTCATTTTCTTCCCCAACTACAGCATGGGGTTGCTCCCATGAGTAGGTGAACTGATCCAGCATGGTCTTACCACAGGCAGCAGCTCTTCAAGAGCTGCTTCAATTCAGGTCTGGGCCATGGGGTCTATCCCCCAGGAGCAAACTGCTCTAGCACGGGTCCCCCACGGGTGGCAGCTCCCCCCAGACCTCCTGCTCCTGTGTGGGCTCCTCTCCAGGGTCTGCTCCTCTGGGGGCTCTCCACGGGCTGCAGCCTCCTCCAGGCCACATCCACCTGCTCCACCGGGGGCTCCTCCACGGGCTCTAGTGTGGAGATCTGCTCCATGTGGGACTCATGGGCTGCAGGGGGACAGCCTGCTCCACCGCTGTCCAGTAATTGACTCACCATCCCTGGAGGTATTCAAAAGACGTGTAGATGTGGTCTTAGGGACATGGTTTAGTGGTAGATGTGGCAGTACTAGGTTAACATTTGGACTTGATGATCTTAGAGGTCTTTTCCAAAATAAATGATTCTGTGATTCTGTACCAGGGGCCTCTCCACAGGCCGCAGGGGAACTTCGACTCAAGTGCCTTGAGCACCTCCTGCACTCCTGCTGCAGTGACCTGGGTGTCTGCAGGGTTGTTTCTCACTCCTCCCACTCTTCTGCTGTTGCATAGCAGTTTTTTCCCCTTTCTTGAATCTGCTCTCACAGAGGTGTAAACAACATTGCTTATTTGCTTGACTGTGGTGAGTGTTGGGTCCATTTTGGAGGTGGTTGGAACAGACTCGTACCTAACATGGGGAATCTTCTCCACTCTACTCATAAATACCATGTCTGCAGCTCCCCTGCTACACCTTGCCATATGAGATGAATAGAAGAAAGCTTTTTAAGAATTTTTGATAATCCAACAGAAGTTAATGTATTCTGTGTGGGAAGTTTCCTGTTTGTTTGTTTGTTTGTTTTCAGAATGGATGGTATACACAGAGTTATGAAGCTTGTCCAGGTACTAGTCTTGCTATTAATATCTCTGCCTTCCATCAGCCTTAAGCAGAGCAGCCACACCTTTCCAAATCATTCAGAAATAAAGTAATCAAATCAGAACTGAGTTGGAAATCAAGGTGATACATTGTCCTGTCTTAAATGAAAATGTTGAATTAATATTTGTATATCTCTCCTTTTCATCTTGTCATTTGGCTTTAACAACAGCTGAATAGCTTGACTTCCTTCTGAGCTGCGGACTGGTCTGTATCTCAGACTCTGCATCAGTTTGCCCAGCAAGCCCCTTCCCTATGGTGTATTTCAAAGATAGAATCTGTTAACATTTGTTCAGCAAATCAGCAGGAGTCTGATGGGTGCAGATGCTGCATCCTGGCACTAGTTAATGGGAGAGTTTAAGACAGCTTGCCTGCTTTTGTGCTCACCTGTTTGAGAACAGAGCTCTATGGGTGGTTACCAGTGGAGAGATTGTTGTGGCTGTTGTTCTTATGAACATGCAGTTGTTATAGTATAATATTTTTCTTATATCTGGCAGTTGGCAAAATTCTACATTATGTATGCATATATTGCTGGAGATTGAAATGCTTACAATCAACATCACATAAACCCTTCAATATTTGTGACTGTAAATGAAATGACACTACTATTTTAATTTTTAAAATAAAACGTACTGACACTTACCTACTTTGCCTTTTTTTTTTTTTTTTTTTTTTTCTCATAACACTAGGATGTCAAACACAGTCATAAAATTTTCTTTCTGTTAAAGTTGTAGTTCAGTTCATTCTGATAATAATAATTATTATACATGTTTCTCAATGGGTCTTTCATTTTATGAAGATGCACTTGCACGTTATTAATGAATGTTCCTCAGAGGTATTGTGCACAGATACAGATCTACAATGAACAAGTACTGAGGAAAGTGTTAAGTTTAGCACTGCCAGAACTGTATAAGGTCTGCACTGCATGTAAGTACCAGCTGACTTTGCAAGTCCCTGGTTCCATCTGAAACACAAGACAAGAAAAGGAAAAAGCAAATAAACAAACAAAATAACCCAACACCTCAACCTACAAACAGACAAAAAAAAAAAAAAAAAGCTTAAACCAACATTTTTCCATGTTTAGTTTTCCTTGGGTTTTCTTATTGCTCTGGTATGGTTATATGCCAAGTATGTTTTCACAAGAACTGGTTTATGATGTATTAAAACATTGGCTACTCAAAATATTCAGATGAACAGTAAATCGTGATGCATGACGAGGCTCTTCTAATGTCTGCTTGCAAAATGAATGTGGCATTGCATTCAGGTCTGCGTTGTAGGAATCTAAAGGGAAAGATCCTGAAATTTATCAAACGTTACTATGATGAGTAACTGAGGGAAAATGGGCCATGGCTCATTATGGGCCTTGGCTATAATACATATTTTTGTATATGTTTCATGCCCTTATACATATTTAAATTTGTAACTATGGCAAATGTAAAATAATTTTGGGGGTAAAGAACTGATAGACAGACTTCAATAATTAAAAAACAAAAACAAAAACAAACGGATGCTTTAGTAGAAGATGGGAGGCTGAGAGATTTGGAGACAGTTTCAAGCTCTGCTATTGGAACAACCACAGTCCTTGACTTTGTGATAAACTTTTATTTGCTTTCCTTGTGGAGGGGTAAGATATTGCTGATGGTATTTATGAGCTGTTGGAGATCTGATGGAATGCATTCACTATGTTAAGCATTCCTTTTGATATTTTTTTTTCCTTAAAAGCATTCCTAACAGTGTATTTGTTTGCAGAAAAACAATAATGCAGCCATAATATATATTTTAGAAAGATACAGCATAGATCTGCAGGTGACACTGTGAATTACTGCTAGCTTGCCTTTCCAGTATATTCCTAACATATATCTGCCAGTCCTCTGGTTATGGGATTCCTTGAAATTACTGCTGTCAAAAATCCATACAGCCTGTCATGATGGGTTTCAGCGAGCATGATCCCAGGCTGCTGTCATGTTTCTAGCAGAGCAGTGCAAGATTGTTCAGAGGACACAGTGCCAATCCCCTACCTCAGTAATCTTGTCACTGGAGACTACAGGGCACAGATGCTGTACCCCCCCCTTTTTTTTTTTTTTTTCTTCCTTTTTCTCAGCCAGTGAACTACATAGATTAGGCCAATACTCTTTAAATTGCAGTCTGTGTATGCTTTTTCATGGCTGGATGATCTGGGGCATGAAGAGGAATGTTTGCTAAGACAAATGTCTCTGTCAGAATCATCAGCTCAGTATGGCAGTGTTCTGGTTGAACTGCATGTCAGAGAGAGCAGCTTTGCATGGTCCTTGGTCCATTGACTGTTCACCTCCCTCTTCTCATCTTTTAAAATTTGTTGCAGTTTATGCTTGTGCGAAAAGAGTTTTAGTTACTTGTCATATTTTCAATAACTTTCCTCGAAAGGTCTGTGGAACTGTTGCAGACAGAACAAAAATTGTCACATACATACCCAGAAAATTCCTTATGTGTAGTCAAGAAAACTGCTGCTACCAGTATGGCAGCATTTCACTTTTCTGTTAAGATCACCAGCTGGAAATGTTTGAAAACCTTTAAGAAAACTGAGTGAGGAACCCCCCATATCATGGCTACACCTGTCTGTAACTTGGAATTTCTTACTCGTGTGAAAATTTGACAACTTGAATTTTGAACTCTGACTTGTGATAACATGGTCCTGGGCATGTGGAAGAGCTCTGAGCACCTTTTGTGGTAGAACTAATAGCCTGCATTAAAGCGATTTGTCTTTGGGGAAATTGTACCATGAGAAGAAACTTCTCTCTTCTTGCTTTCTTCTGTACAAAAGTTCTGTACAGAATTCTAATTACTTTCTTCTGTAATTAGTTATTAGTTACAGAAGGGGTATATCATTAACTGAATATCGTAACTCTTCAATTTTTAATAAACTGTTTGTAAAAACAAAACTAATTGCTGTGGATCTAGCTTGCTAAAATGATTGCTGAAATGGGGCTTTACTTTCCTAAATGTGCTATATTTGGCTTTTGCAGTTGAACTTGAATAACCTGACTTCAGACAATGTAAAATTCCTCAGAGTGACACAGGGATCTCCTTTTTGGCCTATGGAAAAAGTAGTAGTTAAAAATGAATAAGTGATTCTATCATTAAAATGAAGAGTGAATTTGCTGAGAGCATGTTGTTGGAATCATAGAGCTGAAGTCACCTTGGAGGAGACTCAGAAGGGAGATGGACAACAGCAGTTACTGCATCATAAGTCAGTAAAATTCAGGTGTAAAAAGTATAAAAGAATGTTGTATATCGTCTGATAAAACCTCAGAATATAAATGGCTGGTGAAAGCTTGAGTGATGAAAGACAGACTTTTTATTTTTTAATAAAAATGAGACCATGTGTGGAACTTTTTGGAGAGAGTGCTCTTAATGCAGCAGGCTATCTTCTGATTCTTCCTAACCTTTGGTAGAATAGTCATTTTTGTATCCCAAGTGGGAATTGCAAATAAGAGTATCTCTTACCTCTGATGTAGTCTTCCCTCTTCAGCTGGTCAATTCTGCATTGAAATTTCTTACAACTGAGACTCAATCTGATCCTGTTGTACTAAGGTAACATTATTTTGCTTGGGGAAGAAAACTAAGCAACAATCTTTATAGATCTGTTTGATTAGGAGATAGTTTTGATTCTCTGTGTCTTCAACTTCTAAATTTGTATATGTATAATCCTTGTTGTATAATAACATTTTTTAAGAGATGTGAGAAAGTATAAACAAGGCTTCATTTGTTCTCCATTTCATATTTTGAGGAGAATAACCATTCATAAGCAATGGTCAGCCTACAGATAATGAATACACTGAAAGTGAGAAGCGGAGATTCACTTTAAAAAGTGTCAAGTACGTAACAATAACTGTTGGAGACCCACATGGCATCTAGAGCTGGATTTGAATACAAAACTAGAATTCTTAAGAAAGATGATTAAGGAATGTAAATGATTATTTTGACGTTCAGATGATTTGTAAGAACAAACAGAAAGACAAATGCAAAACAGTAAATTTTTGGATGGCATAAGCACATTTGTCCAAGTCCAGGCTGCCTAAGCATGGAATTAATCCAATAATCATCCTTGCATTTGTGAGGGACCCATTTCTAAGCACTTGTCTTGCATGTGTGGGTTCCATTGTTAATGCTATCATTGTGATTCTGTGCTCCATTTTCTAGTAGAACATGAACAAAGGAAAAACAAAACAAAAAAAAACACATCTCTTCACACAAAAGAGGAAAGGTGACTGCAGTTTCCAAACCAGACTCTCTGCCATTTCTGCTGAAGCAGCAGTTCTGTTCTTTTTATTCCAGTAACAGCTCAGTTATGTGTCACAGAGATTTAGTTTTAAGTGCTCTCAGATTCACTGACTCAGTTACACAAATACTCCTACTGTCTTCCATGAAATGATTTTTGTATCTCAGATGTGTATGGTTAGGTGCAAAATATTAGAACAACTCCATGTAGTTTCCAGCGTCCTTTTAGCTGTGAGGTCAAATTTAAAAAAATGTGTGATTAGTTATAATAAATTACCAACTTCATAAGTGGTACAAAGAAAAATATATGTCTAAATACACAAAATATCAGAAAAATATCAAAGCCTCAATGCCATGTAAAGTCCTTCTGAACAACTTATTTGAACTCCCGAGACTGTGCTGTAACTGAAATTGAAGTAAAGTTCTATTTCTGAGAAAACAATTTTTTTCAGGCTGTTGAATGTATTAAATAATCACAGGAGGAACAGAAAATAGACATTACACTTGTACATCCATGTGCTATGCACATGCCTGTGTAGAAACATCTGAATCAGAACAAAGATTAGAGATGATCTGTAAAGAGGATACAGAGGAAAGAAGATGAAGACAGGAAAAGTGGGACAAGTCTGATTTCCTGTATCAATATACTTTCTAATCTTTTAGTTTTCACAGAATCACAGAATTGAAGAGATTGGAAGGAATCTTTAAAGATCATCAGGTCCAAACCCCCTGCCAAAGCAGGTTCCTTAGAGCAGGCTGCCCAGGTAGGCATCCAGACAGGCCTTGAATATATCCAGAGAAGGAGACTCCACAACCTCCCTGGGCAGCCTGGTCCAGTGCTCCGTCACCCTCACCATGAAGAAGTTCTTTCGCATGTTGGTGAGGAACTTCCTGTGCTCCATCTTGTGACCATTACTCCTTGTCCTATCCCCACAAACCACTGAAAAGAGGTTAGCCAAATCCCTCTGTCTCCCACACCTCAGGTGTTTATACATGTCAATGAGACCCCTCAGTCTTCTTTTCTCCAGGCTGAACAGACCCAGGTCTCTCAGCCTTTCTTCATAGGGAAGATGCTCCAGGCCCCGTATCATCTTTGTGGCCCTCCGCTGCACTCTTTCCAGGAGATCCCTGTCTTTTTTGTACCGGGAAACCCAGAACTGGGCACAGTACTCCAGGTGAGGCCTGACCAGGGCAGAGTAGAGGGGGAGGATCACCTCCCTTGACTTGATGGCCACACTCCTTTTTAATGCATGCCAGGCTCCCATTGGCCCTCTTGGCCACCAGGGCACACTGCTTGCTCATGGTCAGCCTGTCATCCACCAGGACCCCTAGGTCCTTCTCCTCACAGCTCCTCTCCAACAGGTCATTCTTTGTTGACACCCTATTCCATTTTGCTCTCTCAGAATAATCAGAAGCTGTGCAGGAATTTTAATTTCTCTAGGAGCTGTTTGTCTAGTTACCCAACTTCTTGATGGTGGCAAGTATAGTGACAAATACATTTAGGACTATGTGCAAGGTAGCTTCTGTGTGTGACTATAAGTATTTTTATAATTTTTTTTTCCGGCTTTTGACACAGAGCCTTGGCCATAGAGCCAAGCTGGTGCAGCTATGCGTACCGTTTAGCTATGCATACTGTTTTAATGCTTTCTGTGTGTCTGTGTGAAGTCTACTGGGCTCTTTGTTCATTTGGGGGTATTCCTTCATGTTTAGATGATTAAAGTCACTTTCTATTATATATTTGCAAACTGTATCTCTTTGTGAACAGTTGAACAGTATTAGACTTTTTCAGCATTTTTTTTCTTTTTTTTTTTTTTGAAGAAGAGCAAGCATTCAAGTATTTTGGGAGTGCAGTAATGGACATGTGTGAAGAAATGGAATTACCATATTTGAACAGTAAGACTTACTACTGGGATTTCCAGACTTTTGAGTCTGTGTTCAGTACTTTTTGTGCTTTTGCAGCTTTAAAGTGTTGCTAACAAAATAATGACAGTGCAATTGTCTATATCTGTAGCATACATATTGGCAAACAGTGATGTATTTCGTGTGTTTCAATAATCACATTATTTGGCTCATACCTTCATGCAACAACTTGTAGAATTAATAAGGGACCAATATTTTTTGGAATTTAGGAAGAGTGTAATCCCTGAAGTAACAGACTTTTCAAGAGCTGATTACCAAGTTTAACCACATATCTTACAAAATTAAAGCTTTGTGTTATACATTATTTAAAATCACCTTGAGACCAACTGTAACTAAATTGCTGACATTTAAAAAAAATCTATAGAAATTCAGATGTTAGCATATAGCTCCCAAAGATTATCATGTTAGGAGGAAGACAATTTAGATATTTAAATAAGAAACAAAATATTTCCTGAGCCAAAACTATATAACTGTGGCAGTAAAAGGAAAATGGAAAGTTATGCTTGACAGCTTTCCATATTAATGTCATGTGGTAAACTTAAAATGTTTAAATGAAAACCTCCCCCCCCCCCCTTTTTTTTTTCCCTTTTTATTTTTTTAATTTTTAGTGGATTCCAAGCAGCACAAGACAAGAAGGAAGGAAAAGAACTAAAGAACCAAAGGAACTTTTTCAATGTGAACAGAATCACAGAAAAGACTTGATGATGTCTGTGGGATTTGGACCAGGTGATTGAAAAGCAAAATGGTTATAAAGAATCTATGTGTCTATTTTTTTTTTTTTTTAATACAGTATTTATGTTTTAGACATATATAAACCCGAGAATTTGCTTGTACTGAATACCTGTATTCTTTTTCTGGAATTTATTAATCAATGAAACTGAGTAACTTCTCTTCATGGTCAAGCTTATTGAATTATTGATGACAGATTTATTTGCTGAGCCTGTTTCTCAAATACATATTTAATGGCTTTCTAAGTTTTATGAGTTTATTGAGCTGCTCTCCATTTAAGTTGCATTCCTTTTAATTCACAAAGGATACAAACTGGCATTTATCCACATGATGAAAACATTGTGGCACATATATTTCTACAATTGCTTTTGAAAAAAAATAAATTCAATACCTTCCTCACATGTTTTTGCTTGCATGTTCAGTTAACGCTTTTTCTTGCTTACAAGTTCCTGAATTGTTTGTGCAAATAACTGTGAAAAATGGAAATGTGAAAAAATGAAGACTGCCCTTCAATACCCTTCCTGCTAATTGCACAGTATTTTATTTGTGTAATCATATTTCAAATTATAAAATGTTGAGATTCTGATGCATTTAACCTCACAAATGCATTAATTATAGTTTTTAAGACTTGAGATTATTTCCTGTAGATTCTTGCTTGTCCTCACCCTATTCTAATTTTTAACAGATGTTTTTCTTTTTTTTTCGACTTCAGTTATAAAACATATAAAACAGAGTAGGAACATAATGCTTTAGCATGCATTGATATGCCATTTAAAGATTTAGCTTGTTGTGGTTTAACCCAGCCGGCACCTAAACACCACACAGCCATTTGCTCACCCTCCCCCCTCCCTCTCTGGGATGGGGGAGAGAAAATGGGAAAGTGAAGCCTGTGAGTTGAGATAAAGACAGTTTATTAAGACAGAAAAATAATAATAACAATAATAATAATAACAATAATGATGATAATAGTACTACTAATAATAATCTGTACAAAACAAGTGATGCACAATGCAATTGCTCACCACCTGCTGACTGATGCGCAGCCTAACCTCGAGCAGCCCAGCCCTCCTCCCCCTGGCTAGCCATGCCTATATATTGTTTAGCATGACCCCATACAGTATGGAATACCCCTTTGGCTCATTTGGGTCAGCTGCTCTGGGTCTGTCCCCACCCAGCTCTTGCTGCACCCCCAGCCTGCCTGTTGGCAGGACAGAGTGAGAAGCTGAAATGTCCTTGGCTTGGTTTAAGCACTGCTTTGCAACAATTAAAACATCAGCATGTTATCAGCACTCTTCTCTTCCTAAGCTAAAACATAGCATTACACCAGCTACTAGGAAGAAAATTAACTCTGTCCTAACTGAAACCAGGACAGCAGTGTGGAGGTAAAGACAGTAGCTGAGCATTGAAATGACCCAATTATGTGATATAGAATCCTTCACCAATTGGTGTTGGTAATAGAGAATGTGGTAAAATGTCCCTTCTGCCCATAAAACCAGAAACCTGAGTTTCAGCATGACATTTGTTTCAGACCTCCCTTTCTTTCTCTCCTTCCCCTTCTCTCTTCCTTTCCCCTTCCCCTTCCCTTCCCCTTCCCCTTCTCCTCCCCTTTCCCTCCCTCTCCCCCTCCCTCTTCCTCTTCTTCCTCTTCTTTTCCACTTGCACCAGAGAGTCTATGGAAATAATCCAGTTATATTTAAAAATCCCAAAGTAAGAGAAATAAACAACTAAATGAGGACATAAAATCACTTCCACAGTATCACCCTACACTAGATTTTTGAAGGTCTTACCAAACTTTTTAGTTGGATTAATCTTCCTTGTAAAAGGTCCTAAGGTTTATCACAAAATGCAGAACAGGAATTTACAGGTTTGGCTTAATCCACTGAGGAATTCACCCCAGTTGGCAAAACATTGGCCCAAATCTTGACCCCTTGCCAGTCTGCCTGTTCTTTGCTCTACACAAGAACTTACTCCTAGAGCAAATACATGTATTTAAAAGTCTTAAACACACATTGGGTCATACATAAGGAGGCTTCTATAAGGTGAGAAATATGAAGTCCTAATGAAAAGGACTACCAAAAGTAGTCTACCAGTCTACCAAATCTAGTATTCTCGTATGCTCTGTTGATTTAAAGACAGAGTTGATAGTGCCCTGAATGAGATGTTCTCCCTGCCACTAACACTGGCATTTTTAAGCAGATTTAGCACCATGTACACAATTTCTATTTGCTATCTCATGTATTATTTCTTCAATTACATTCTAGGATTCCAGCCTTTTTTTTTGTAACCCAGACACTGTGATTCAAAATCTTCATTTTCTTCTTCTAAAAGCTTGGTCCTAGGTGCTTTCATATTCGACCTCTCTTTTTCCTATCCTTTTCAGTCATTTGCAAAGATATTTATAATAGTTTTGAAAAAAAATAATTTCTTCAAGTATAAAAACCAGTGCTAGCTGTGTTACCATGGTTACTGACTCCTCTTTCTTGGAAATTAATGAGATTCTTGGTCATTTGGCCCTACAGGAACATTGATTTCACTCAAAAGTTTTGTTCCTATAGAATTTTCTCTCTCTTCAAATATCATTGGCCTGGTTCTCATCTTATAAGTAAGCTCAATGATTTAACTTAGTCTGCCTTCATTTGACTTACCTCTCTTTTACACTGGTGAGAGGAAAGGAAAGAAAAATGTAAAACTAAACACACTTTTTTTTTTATTTTTTAATATATTTTTTATTTTATTTTATTTTATTTTGAGAATATAGCAGAGAAGACATATCCTTCGCTCACTTGTCAGGGTTTGTCTTTAATCTGCGCAAACAAATTTCACTTGATGACTAAATTTTCTTTTTACAAAAGAAATCTGAAGGTTTATATTGATGACAGTCATGTTTTTTCAGGGTGTTCATTTATTGAAGAGTTTGAAAATTACATAGACTTGAGTGTTCAAGTTATCTGTACTTGATTACACTTGATTCATGTATAAGTTTGAAGCTTACTGTGACCCTCAATATAAGGAGCATATTGCTCTCCATATCCTCATTCTGTACTTTCATATTTTGACATATTTAAAGGAAAGCATCAAGAATCTTTTTTTTTTTTTTTTTTTTTTTAATTGTATTTTGCAGTGCGTGTGTTAACTTCATGTTTGTCATGTTTAGAAAAATGCAGGCTGCAAATACATCAGTTCTCAGGCTGTTTAAAGTACTTCTATCACTTAATGTTACCAATACTACACCTCAAAATCACACTGATTTTGACAAAATGCTAGTGATGCCTTGAGAGATGTTCTCCCTTTCTCACACTGACCTTAGAAAAGTTGTAAATCAAATCTGTTTAAGGTGTTTTTGTCTTAGAGTGCAGGAGGGTTACTTTTCTCTATTTTTCTTACTAAGGAAAATGAATCAAATGATAGTCACAGTCCATATTACAAATGTATGGTCCTTTAAAGATCACCATTGTGCTGCATGCATCACTGAAACATTGCCTTATGTCAACACACAGCATTTGGCCAGCCTAAGGTTCATTTTTTTTTTTTTTTAAAAAAAAAAGAAGAAAGAAAAGTCAATATAACAGTAATATTGTTCATATCCTCATAATGAGTTACAGAGAACTTAACAAGAAAGTTTGTTTCAATTAGAATGCAAACCATTGGCAAGAATACAGTGAAAGGAGGTATTCATCCTTCAGCATTGTGCACCCATGTGTCATGAGGGGAAAAACATTCTATGTTTTTATAATTCTTGTGATGAAGTTTGCTGCTGGTATTGAGGTTATAGCCAGTTTTCAATAATATCATGAGCAATATTTGTTGGATGGTGAATGTACACTTCCAGTTTGTTCTCAGTAGATTTAAAAAAGTGACTGAAGGAGAAAATCTTTTACAATTGAACATTCTGTCCATCCTGTGAACAAATCTAGCCACTGCAGCACATTGGGACATATTCTGCATATTTTGATTCAATTTCCCTTTTCCTTTCAATTTCTCTCCTTCTCTTCTTATGTTTTGTTTTCCTTTCAATTTCTCTCCTTCTCTTCTTATGTTTTGTTTTGTTTGTTTTTGTTTTTGTTTCTGTATGTTTTCTTGAAGAATTGTCAACTCTTTCCATCTTATATATTCTGAATATGTTTTCCTGTGTCTTTTTCTGTGCCAATAGTTTGCAAACATTTTAAAAATCACTCTTTACCCTAGCAAACAGGTTTCTTGTACAACAGAATGTCACATTTTAGTGTGATCTGCTGTAAAGTTAACAGGTGAAATCCTTCTATCTGGGATCTCTGCCATGGCTGCAAGCATTCACATGGAGAGACAGCCTCAGGCACTTTCAGCTGCATCTCAAGAAATTCATTAGCCTGCTACCACCATATATATACTTCCTATTTTTATTCTGGTATGAGAATTCCCATTTTTTATTCCTTTACCCTGTAATATACAGTGCACAATTCCAGAAACCTCTAGTATCTTAAGTGGTACCCGCCCTCAGCCCACTTAATTGCCCTAAGTCTTAAAAGAAGCAAGGGAGACAAGTGGAACTGCATTGTTGGTAAATTAAGTTTCAAGTAAGAAGAAACTATTCCAATCTTGAGATCTCCCACACTTCTTATTTGTGTACACATTTCTTCATGAAAAAGTCTGGTGATTTTCTAGTGCAGAGGACCTGTGTATTTCAGAGATATCAGTGTGACAGTGGAAGAAAAGGAATCTTTTTGTTGTCTGCACTTAAAGCATTTAGACTGATCTTGCTCCCTCACAACTTTGTTTATGTATAAAATCTCAAAACCTAATGGATACATTAACACAGCAGCTTATGTGCAGCCAATGTGTAATTTTACTCAATAAGCAAACATTAGTGGCCTTCCTGGCTCAGTCTAAGTCATTCCATAGCTCAGTTGCATGTAAGACATATAGCTCAAATAGTTTTATAACAATAAAGCCTTTGGCAGGCTCTGTATCAGACAGAAGAACTCACCATGTTCTCACAAAGAAGTGAAAAAATTTCACTACAAAATATGGCAGTTTTCCATTTATGTCATTGGACTGTATATCAAAAATGTTCAGGAAAAAATCATATTTTTTTCTTTCAGTCAGTTCCACAAGGTGCTGTGTGTAGGGAGGTGCATTTGAAGTGCTTCTACACAAACGCATGCAGTATGAGGAATAAAATGGATGAGCTAGAAGTCTTGGCCCACTCCCACAGTTACAACATCATTGGCATAAGCATAACCTGGTGTGATGAGTCCCGTGCCTGGTGTGTTGCAATAGATGGTTACGGGCTCTTTAGGAGGGACAGGCAGGGTAGGCAAGGTGGCAGGGTGGCAATGTATGTGAAGCATGGGCTGGCCTGTGTGGAACTTCAAATTGGTGATGGCAAAGTTGAGAGCCTCTGGGTAAGGATTAAGGGGTGAACAAATATAGGGGATATCGCTGTGGGAGTATATTACAGACCACCTGGCCAGGATGACAATGCCGATGAATTAATTATTCTTTGAAGAACTAAGGGATGCCTTGAGATCAACTCCCATTGTCCTTATGGGGGATTTAAATGACAGAAGTCAACTGGGATCACCACATGGCTGACACAAGCAAGTCCAGGAGGTTCATAAAGCACCTAGATGATAACTTCTTGGTGCAGGTGCAGCCAACTAGGAAAGGTGCCCTCCTAGATATGTTGCTGGAGAACAGAGAGGGTCTTGTGGGAGATGTAGCAATTGGTGGCCATCTCAATCATAGTGACCATGAAGTGGTTGAGCTTAGAATTTATGGTGACAGAAGGAAAACTGCCACCAAAACTTCAGCCCTGGATATGGGGAAAGCAGACTTCAGGCTGCTCAGGGAACTAGTCAGCAAGGTCCCCTGGGAGCTGCTTTTGAAGGCATTGGCGTCCATCAGTGCTTGTCAGTCTTTAGGCACTGCCTTTGAAAAGCACAAGATCAGGCAATTCCAAAATATCAGAAGTCAGGCAGGTGGAGCAGAAGGCCAACCTGGCTGACCAGGGATCTTCTGGAGCTTAGGTGAAAAAAGAAAGTGTACAGCTGCTGGAAGGAGGGTCAGGCAATGAGGAAGGAATAAAGGGATGCTGTTCATGTTTGTAGGGAGAAAATTCATGTGGCCAAATCCCAACTAGAGCTGAAGCTGACCATGTCTGTGGGAGACAATAAAAGAGTTTTTTTAAAATATGTGAACCAAAGGAGAACCAAAGAAAACATAGGTCCGTTACTTGATGGGGAAGGTCTCCTCACAGACAATGACATAGGCAAGGCAGAGACATTTAATGCCTTCTTCACCTCTGTCTTCAACACTGATGATGGGCTTCAGAACCCTGGGTGCCCGGAGCTGGAGGACCATGATGGTGGGAATGATAAACTCCCAACCAACCCTGAGCATGTGCAGGATTTGCTGCTCCACCTGGATCCATACAAGCCCATGAATCCAGATAGGATTCATCCCACAGTGCTTAAAAAGCTGGCTGATGTCATTGCGGGACCTCTCTCAATTATTTTTCAACAATTTTGGGAATCTGGAGAGGTCCTAGTAGACTGGAAGCTGGCGAACGTTGTGCCAATTTTCAAGAAGCGTAAGAAAGAAGACCTTAGCCTGTGAGTATCACATCAGTGCCTGGTAAAATTATGGAGAAGATGATTCTTGAAGTTATTGAAGTGCACCTGGAGGACAACGCAGTCATTGGTCCCAGACAACCTGGGTTCATGAGGGGTAGGTCCAGCCTAACAAATTTGATTTCCTTTTATGACAAGATCACCTGTCTA
The DNA here is from genome assembly GCF_047663525.1 of Anas platyrhynchos. Taxonomy (NCBI): domain Eukaryota; kingdom Metazoa; phylum Chordata; class Aves; order Anseriformes; family Anatidae; genus Anas; species Anas platyrhynchos. The sequence goes on along the minus strand of NC_092621.1, from coordinate 47,437,489 downwards.
ATCGATCAAGGGAAACCAGCTGATGTGATCTTTCTGGACTTCAGCAAGGCTTTTGACACAGTTTCCCATAGGATCCTACTGGACAAAATGTTCAGCATACAACTTAACAAAAACATCATATGATGGGTGAGCAATTGGCTAACGGGCAGGGCTCAAAGGGTTGTGGTAAATGGGGCAACATCTGGCTGGCAGATGGTCACTAGTGGGGTTCCTCAAGGTTCCATTTTAGGGCCAGTCCTCTTCAATGTTTTTATGAATGATTGGGATGTAGGACTATAAGGTGTTTTGAGTAAATTTGCTGATGGTACTAAACTGGGAGGAGCTGTTGACTCTGTTGAAGGTGGAAAGGCCTTGCAGAGAGACCTGGACAAATTGGAGAGCTGGGCAATCACCAGCCACACGAAGTTTAACAAGAGCAAGTGCCGGGTCCTGCACCTGGGATGGGGCCACCCTGGCTGGCTACAGACCGGGCGATGAGATGCTGGAGAGCAGCCCCACAGAGAGGGATCTGAGGGTTGTGGTTGATAGCAAGTTGAATATGAGCCAGCAGTGTGCCCTGGCAGCCAGGAGGGCCAACTGTGTCCTGGAATGCATCAAGCACAGCATTGCTAGTTGGTGGAGGGAAGTGATTGTCCTTCTCTACTCTACGCTGGTGTGGCCTCTCTTCAAGTACTATGTGCAGTTCTGGGCACCACAATACAAAAAGGACATGAAACTGTTAGAGAGTGTACAGAGGAGGGTGACGAAGATGGTGAAGGGCCTAGAGTGGAAGACTTATGAAGAGTGGCTGAAGTCACTGGGCCTGCTACAACTTCCTTGTGAGGGGGAGTGGAGAGGCAGGTGACCTATTCTCCATAATCACCAGTGATAGGACCCACGGGAACAGTGTTAAGCTGCAGCAGGGGAAGTTTAGGCTGGGCATCAGGAAGAGGTTCTTCACTGAGAGAGTGGTCGCACACCGGAAAAGGCTCCGCAGTGAAGTAGACACTACACCAAGCCTGTCTGAATTTAAGAAGCGACTTAGTCACATGATCTAAACTTTTAGGTAGACCTGTGTAGTGCCAGAAGTTGAACTTGATGATCCTTATAGGTCCCTTCCAACTCAGGATATTCTATGATTCTATGATTCTATAATATCCTCTTTGACTATGTATGTGTCCACGTCACATGGAATACTCAGGAACAGCTTGTGGTCATGTCAAAGTACTGTATATGTATAAGAAATTACCAAAACAGATAAAAATACAGAGCCAAGTATGACTGTTGCTCACATTGGATCGCTCAACCTATCCACTGTTTTTCTTTTTTCTGTTGTAAATCATTCCATGTCCAAGCTTATATTCCTATTTAAGCAAGTGCAAATCTTCTCTGTTGGGGTTATAAAGGAGACCCTCTCAAATAGACTCAATGGAATGAGTCTGTTGCATTCTGGTTTTGAAGTGGAAAATTATTTAGAATAACATAATAGAGTTTCATGAACTTTAAAAGATATTTGTGAGTTTCTAGATGAAATTCAAGGTAATGGCTTGACATTTACATTATGCATGGCATGTAGAATGTACATTCTTAAAAGAATGTACATTCATGTACATTCTACTTTTTCATGTTGAAGTGTTTATATTGAAGAAAGGGAAAAAAACCTTCTTATGAAGAGTTCAATACTGACTCTCTGTTATGAAGTGTGTTTTTTTTGTTTGTCCTTCGCTGTCTTGATCTGTTCATGTCCTAGGTACTTTGCCAAGTAATTTTTTATGTTTTGTGTATTTTTTTTTATTATTATACACAGATATAAACTTTTGGTTGAACTTAAAATGAATACTTTAAGATTTGGATCTCAGTCTTTTTTGTAAAACAATAGAAAATAATTGCTGATAAAAATTTCATGGGAGTGCTGAAAAGCCACCTTTCAACACTTCTCTCTTACTCTGCTGTGCTAATTAAGTACACCATCTGCTAATGAACCTCAGTGTGTATCATCATAACACTGAATTTTGAATTTTTGTGTATTGGCATGTACATTCTCACACTGTCTGGTGCTTCAGCAAAGTTTGTTCTGATCCCTGTTGTGTCTCACTGAGAGCTTCTTTGTAGACCCTCCCTATATTTTCTTATTCTTTATTTATAACAAGCTAACATAAATATATATATATATATATATATATACATATACATGTATACATATATATATATAAAATACATATATATAAATATATTAAAATTCTGACAATAAGCAAATAAATACAAAAGTTCCCATTATAGCACGTCTCCAATGAAGAAAGGCTGAGAGGCCTGGGGATGTTCATCCTAGAGAAGAGAAGGCTGTGAGGATACCTCATTGAAGCTTTTCAATACTTAAAGAAGGCTTATAAAAAGATGATGAGCAATTTTTTACTCAAGCAGATAATGATAGAAGGAATCATTTTAAACTAAAAGAGGGAAGATTTAGATTAGATGCTATTAGGAAATTTTTAATCAGGAGGCGATGACACACTGAAAAAGTTTGCCCAGAGAACTTGTAAATGCTCCATCCCTGAGAGATTTCAAGGTTAGGTTCCCTGGGCAACCTAATTTAGTGGGTGGTACCCCTGCCTATGGCAGGGGGTTGGAACTAGATGATTGTTAAGGTCCCTTCCAACACAAGGGCATTCTAGGATTATATGATTATAATTTAGCTAACTAAAATATCATTCTTTTCAGGACAGAAGTGTTAATTTATTGTAGTTAATGGCAACGATTTTTGGAGATTGCATAAAAGACACTGGTTTTGAACTTTGTTACAGAGTGATGGTGTGTAGGGGCAACACTTTATTGCTTTTAATAATCCTTTGTCCAGTATGAGACATAGCAAACTGTTTTGGATAGAGAGACTCATGGAGGCCTCATAGTTTCATACTGTAGTACATATGACACAAAAAAGACTTGATGCCTGCGACACGCTCAACATTCTGCAAATAAATCTGGAGTGATACTTTAGCTACTGGCATGCAGAACCACAATAAGATGCTTATTTGTATAATTACTGTTATGAAAGCAATAAAAAAAAAAAAAGTGGGGTGTGAACAGAAATAAGGAAAAGATTGTCTTTATTTAGAAGGTCTATAAAGTCTAATAAATGTGACTTGGAGACTTCTGAGGTCCTAAAACACCCAAATGATGTTAAATACACATCAAACATAACTGCCCATATCTAGAAAACAAAGTAAATTTCTGTTTCCCCGTCAGCTATTTTGTTGCTCATACAACTTGTTTGTAAGTTGGGCTTCAGCTTATAGATGATATAAAATCTTATTAAACTCTGAAATCCTCCTTTGCTCTTTTACAAGAGAATTAATAAACCTCCAATACAGGGTTCTTACTAAAACAAAGATGAATATATTTGATCAGTTATCAGTTTTATCAAAATTCCTTGACTAAGGTCTAAGAGAAAGACAACAAAACGTTGTAGGACTATTAGTCTGTTATTAGGTATTGTGAGGTATTATTACCTAAATCAAAGTAATATCTATACATTGCACAACTGTTTTTGCTCTATTCTTTTAAAACTTTCCTGGTACTTGTGACCCTCCCAGTTCTGCTATGCTCTTTACGGAATTCTTATTTAATTGTTGTTCATTTACAGATTTTTTTTTTTTTTTTTTTTAAATCTCGCATTTTACTGTCAGCTGTTGCACACAAAACATGCAAAAACTTTTCAGGAATAGATTGTCATTCTTCAGTGATTACTAAGTTTCTCTATCATTCCTTGGCTATTGTACGTAAAAAAAAAAATAAAAAAAAAATCACCTAAAATTTTCAGCAAATACTCACACACATTATTGTAGATTAAAGAACTTAGAAATCACATATTCACATGAACATTAAACCTTGATGCAAAGGATTACAGTACTGATCACTATAACTTCCATTTTCAACAATGAATTTAACACTATCAACATCTACTCTGTGTTATAAATACTATTACCGTCATGAAGAAATGCTCTCACTTAATTTCCAAAGAGAATCTATATAATCTATATAATAGTAATAATAATAAAAAAAAAGAATGTGATTTTAATGACACTTCCTAAGATATATTTTATCTTCTAATATGCACTATGTATTTTTTTTTGTTTGTTTAAACTTCTTAATTAAATAAGATATGTTGCATATTTTTGTGAGTTACCTTGCAGAAAAAATATGAAGATTCACACGATATACCATAAACTGTTCAGAAAATGTACTTTGTTGCTTGTGCTTCACTTAAAACAAATGAAGAAAGTAATTGTTTAAACTATTCAACACAAGGTACAAGGAAGAGGAGCTACGAGTCTTGGCCCAGTTCTAGAGCTATGACATCACTGGTATAAGTGAAATCTGTTGTGAAGTTTCCTGTGACTAGTGTGTTATGATGGATGGTTACAGGTTCTTCAGAAGGGATAAGCAGGGCAGGTGAGGGGGTGGTGGTGCTGTATGTAGTGGAGGGGTTGGACTGCACAAAGCTCACAGTTATCAATGACATGGTTGAAAGCCTCTGGGTAAGGATTAAGAGACAAGCAAATAACGTAGATGTTGTGGGAGTCTACAATAGGTCACCTAGCTAACATGAAAACACCTATGAATTATTCACCTATGCATTATTCCTTAAGGAAGTAAGAAATACTTCTAGGTCAGCTGCCCTTGTTCTTAAGGGTGAATTCAACTTGCCAGACATGAACAGGGAGTACCACACAGTTGATGCAAACAGGTCCAAGAGATTCCTAAAACACCATGATGATAACTTCGTTCAGTTACTAAAAGAGCTAACTAGGAAAAGTGCCCTCTTAGATCTGTTGCTGGTAGATAGAGAGGGTCTTGTGGGTGAAATGGTGATTGGTGGCTGCCTTTGCCACAGTGACCATGAAGTAGTTGAATTTAAAATTTTTGTTCCTAGGAGGAAAACTGCCACCAAAACTTCAGCCCTGGATTTGGGCAAAGCAGAGTTCAGGCTGCTCAAGGAACTAGTTAGTAAGGTCCCCTGGAAAACAGTTTTTGAAGGCATTGGGGTCCATCAGTACTAGTCACTGTCTAAGTACCATCTCTTAAGATCACAGGGGCAGGCAATTCCACAATTTTGGAAGTTAAGCAGGTGGGAAAGAAGTCCAGCTTGGCTGAGCAGGGATCTTCTTCTAGAGTTTATTGGAAAAAGAAAGTGTTTGGCCACTGGAATTGAGACCAAGAGACAAAAGAAGACTACAGAGATAACTTGATAACTTTTGCCATTGTAGGTGGATAATTCATGTAGCCAAAACTCAGTGGATGCTGGACAGTACTATGGTGGACAACAAACATTTTTTTTTTTTTTTTAAAGTATGTTCACAGCAAAAGGTGGATAGCATTGGTCTGCTAGTTGATGAGAATGGTCACCTCACAAATAGAGACAAAGCAGGGATGATTAATATCTTATTTGACTCTGTTTTTAACATCAATAGGATTCCTTGGAGGGCAGTTTTATGCCAAGTTGAGTGGCTGTGACTGAAGCAATGAACTCTCAGCCAGTTCTGAATATTGTGGAATTTTCTGCTCCAGCTGGCTGCACATAAGTCTATTGTACCCGATGGGATTCACTCCAGGGTACTCAGAGAGTTGGCTGCTCTCATCACAAGACCTCTCTCAATTATTTTTCAATGGTCTTAGGAATCTGGAGAGGTCTCTGTCAACTGAAAGCTGAAAAATGTAGTTCCAATGTTCAAGAAGGACAAGAATAAAGACCCTGGTAATTAAAGTTCTGCCAGTCTCACTTTAGTGTCTGTTAAAATTATGGAGAAGATTATTCTGTGAAAAGCATCTGAAAGACAATGTAGTCTTTGGTCATAGCCAACACAGGTTCATGAGGAAAGGTCCTGTTTTACAAGTTTAATTTCCTTTTATGAAAAGGTTACCCACCTTATTGGCCAAGAGAAGGCAGTAGATGTAATCTTTTTGGATTTCAGCAAAGCTTTTGATACCGTTTCTCACAGCATCATTCTAAACAAAATCTAGCATACAGCTAAACAAATACACAATGATGTAGGTAAAAAATTGGCTGCCAAGCCAGGCTCAAAGGTCTATAGTAAACGGGGTTACCTCAGGCTTGCAGTCAGTTAGTAGTGGGGTTTCCCAGGGCTGCATTTAATGTTTTCGTAAATGATCTGGATGCAGGACTTAAATCCATAATTAAGTTTGCAGATGATACTAAATTGGGAGGATCTGTTGACTCCCTCAGGGATGGAGAGACCTTGCAGAGAGATCTTGACAGACTAGAGGACTGGGCAATCAGTAACTGTACAAAGTTTAACAAGAGCAATTGCTAGATTCTGCACCTGGGATGGGGCAACCCTTTCCACATTTACAGACTGGGGAATGAGAGGCTGAAGAACAGTCCTATGGAAAGGGGTCTGGGGACTATGGTTGACAGTAAGTTTAACATAAGTTGACAGTGTGTCCTGGAAGCCTTGATGCACCCAACTGTATGTTAGGGTGCATCAAGAATGACATTGCTAACTGGTTGAGGAAAGTGATTGTCCTACTTGCTTTGTGTTCATGTAGCTTCATCTTGATTAGTTTTGGGTGCCACTGTATAAGGAAGACATAAAACTATTAGGGAGCATCCAAAGAAAGGCAACAATGATAGTAACGGGTCTAGAGGGCAAGATGTATGAAGAGCAGTTGGGGTCACTTGGTTTGTTCAACCTAGAAGGGAGGAGACTGAGGGGCAACCTTTTCATGGTCTGCAGCTTTTTCACAAGGAGGGGAAAGTGAGAGGCAATGATCACTTATCTCTGGTGACTAGCAATGGGACATGAGGGAATGGCATGAAGTTGCATCAAGGGGAGATTCAGGCAGGATATTAGTGAAAGATTATCAAGAGGATGGTTGGGCACAACCTTAGCCAAGGTGTCTGTTATCTGCTCATCCAACTCAGAGACATACTCCTCCCGTTGAGCGTTCTGGGAAGTGTTAATTACCATTTTATAGGTGTAGACCAGGCCCCAGGACAGTGCAGCAATCTGGAGTTCTCTGGCATTGACAGGGCCAGGTCATACATGTATGTTTTTCAAATATTCGATCAGTTTTTTAGGATTTCACATTTGTTCAGGGGTGAAGTTCAGAACCATCAGAGGTGACAACCTGGTCATATGTTCCCACACACCTTCCACCCACCACCACACTGTCTCAGGGCAGGTTCCCAGGTGGCATTCTTAACTAATTGTTTGACCATAAGGAGAAAAAGAAACACATTCTGCAGACCTAGCAATAGGAGTATGTTGGTTAGCCATACACATTCAAAATACTCAAAAGCTGCTGCAATCAACCCACAGGGAAAGAAGAAGGGGATACCTTTCTGGATATCACTCATAAACTAACTTCCAGAGGAGGAAAAGAAGACTGTGTAATTTTGGACATTCTTAAAAAGATAGTTTCCAAAAGACATAACTGATAACAATTCAGGGCCTGGATAACAGATTAAACTCAAGGCTTTGCAGCACAGTGAACTGAAAAAAATAAACCCAGATTTTAGCACGTTCTCCAATTGGATATAGAGAAGAAGGAACAACATAGCACAGATTACATAAACCAGGATCACACAAAAATATTAGGAGCAAACCAAACATAGTGACTAGCTAGTGTGTTAATCAATCCTGCTGTTATCTCAACCCTTTGAGACCCAAGTTGGGTACCAACAAGGACTGTGGTGGTTTTACTCAGGTGGGCAGCTGAACTCCACAACAATCACTCTCTCACTCCGCATACTCAAAGGCAAATGAGGAGAAGAAGCTATGCTGGAAAGAAAAAAACTCACAGGTTGAGATAAGACAATGTAATTGAAGAGAAAAGGAAAGGTAAAAAAAAAAAACCACAACAAAACAAAATTAATCAAACAAACAAACAAATAAGTGAAAGCTGTATGGAAGCATGGAGAGGGAGGGAAGAAATTACTCTCTAATTCCCATCAATGAAAGATGTTTGGCCAAGTCGTGGGAAGCAGGACCTCAACAGGGTTGTTTGGGAAGACAGATGTCTTCATAACAAGAGCCCCCCCCGACTCCCTGCTTTCCCCTTTCTCACCTTTTATGGTCAAGTGTTACATCATATGGCATGGAATGTCCCTTTGGTTGGTTTAGGTCAGCTGCTTTGGTTAAGTCCCCTCCCCATCTCTTGCCTGCTAGCTCTTGGGAGGGGGGTGTTTGGAGGTAGTCTTGGTGCTGCGCCAGTGTTGCTCAGCAATAGACAAAACATCGGTGTAATACCAATGCTATTCTAGCTATGTATGCAGAGCACAGCACTGCATAGACTGATGCAGAGAAAGTTAATTCCATCCCAACCAGACACAGTACACTTTGTTTATTGAAATATGTTTTCTATAGTGAAAACTATTTTTTGTCTATGAAGTCAAACTCACCAGCCTGTATGAATGGTCTTTCATAAGGACAGGCTCATGACCAAATGAACTGTTTCAGATACCTTGAGTAGCGGGCCACAGAATGCTGCTTTGAAATTTTAACAATAAAATTGTCATTGCTGTACATGTGTTGCATTGTGTAGAAGACAGAGATTAGCATAGGTTTTATAGAAAATAATAATTAAAAAGTAATTAATGCATCAAATTTAACAGATTTTCCCATCACACAACATGCACAAATGAACAGAATTATCTTGTTTGTCCATACATACAAAAATGTAAAAGAGTTGCTATACATGAGTGTACACTCTTGGTTCTTCTAAACATGACATGAACAGGCAGATGACAAACACTGACAATGTTTTGAAAAGCAGAGATTGAGAAAAGCTAACTAGGATAGGCCTAACTAACTGTGAACTATGTGCCAGCAGCTGTCTCTTGAATTCTAGTGTGTGAACTTCTTTTTACAGACTCAGTTGCCAAACAAAGCTGGCTGTGTAGATCATTAATTGAGAAGGCAGGCTGCTTAATTCTAAGATAATTTGGGCAACTGAAAAAATTCTTATGGAGGAGAATGTAATTATACAAAATAATGGCATTTAAAGTATATTTGAAATACTCTGCAAAGGAATCGATTCGCTTGCCTATGTAGAGACTGAGTTAGCAAGGACTATGAAAGTAGTCCTCCCACAGCAACAACTAGTTATAAGCAAGCTAATGTTATGCAAGACAGCTTACTAACAACATGTAAGAGTCCTTTACTTGTCTGGAGAACAATTAAAATATTACCTTCCAGTGTAAAGTGCAACATCACATAGCACTTTCTAAACCTATGTAGTTCTACTTTTTTAGTTATGGTGATGCATATAAAGACAAACACTGGGTGTGTGTAGGGAAAAATTATACATGGAGTATATCAAAAAGAGGTGGATGACTTGTTTTAGGTTTCTTCTTTTTTCCTTCAACATTTTCTTATATATTTGAAAGATTGTCATAGATCTAAAATTGTGCAATTTTCTAACCCAAAAGGAGTATATCTGAATAAGCTGTAATCTTTCTTTCTAGAATTTGGTAGATAGTATGTGAAATCAGAATCACAGAATTGTAGGGATTGGAAGGGACCACAAGAGATCATTGGGTCAAACACCCCTGCCAAAGCAGGTTCCCTAGGGCAGGTTGCCAAGCTAAGTGTCCAGATAGGTCTGGAATATCTCCAGAGAACGAGACTCCACAATCCCCCTGGTCAGCCTGTTCCAGTGCTCTGTCACCCTCACCATGAAGAAACTCGTCTGCATATTGGTGCTGAACTTCCTCTGCTCCATTTTGTGGCCATTGCTCCTTGCTCTGTCCCCACAAACCACTAAAAAGAGATTGGCCAAATCTCTCTGTTTCACACCCTTAAGATATTTGTAAACATTAGTAAGATCCTTTCTGTCTTTTATTCTCAATGCTGAATGGACCCAGGTCTCCCAGCATTTCCTCACAGGGGAGATGCTTCAGGCCCCATATCATCTTTGACTCCACTAACTCTTTCCAGGAGTTCCTTGCCTTTTTTGTACTGGGGAGCCCAGAACTGGACACAGGACTCCAGGTGAGGCCTGACCAGGGCAGAGTAGAGGGGGATCTCCTCCCTTGGCGTGCTTGCCACACTGCTTTTAATGCACACCAGGATCCCATTGGCCTTCTTGGCCATGAGGGCACATTGCTGGCTCATGGTCAACCTGTCATCCCCCAGGATCCCCAGGTCCTTCTCTGCAGAGCTCCTTTCCAGCAGGTCATCCCCCAGCCTGTACTGACACATGTGACACATGTGTCACAGGTGCAGGACTCTACACTTGCTCTTGTTAAACTTCACTTGGTTTCTTCCTGCCCAGAATGAAACCTTTTTTGTCTATGTATAATTTTCTGACAGGTGTCAGAATGTTAAGAAGCTTGTACTGATCACTAGGATAACAATGGGCCCATGCAACAGAATAACAAAGGCATCTACCAGGATGGAAAACCACATGGAAAATATTGCAAAAAATTTTACAGGCTATTCAGAGAAAAAAGCTCTGTTCCCAGTCCATCACAGCAAAAAGAGATATTCAGTGAACAAAAGGCTATTTCCAGTGCTTTCATATGAGAGAGAAAATAAGAAGAAACAATGTTCACTTATTGTAATTGCAAGGAATTAATCACACTGGCTGTATAGTCCAGATAGATTTCTTTATGTTTCTTCAAGGAGAACATAATAAGAAGGAATAGAACAATTTAGAAATATGGTGAAATTAAAAAAAAAAAAAAACTTTTCTGGCTCATGTACTTGGTTGAGACATTTGGGTACAACTTGTAAATAAAAGCATTGAGTGCACGTCTAAGGACCATTCTGACATGACATTTCATTGAGGAATGTGCATGCAGCTGGCTGACACTAATAATGTATGCTACAATGGAGGTAAGAAAACCATGATTCCCTTTCTTGTCAAGACTAGCTGACATTTTATGTGACAAGGGTAAAACAAACAAACAAAAAACAAATGAACACAATAAAACAACAACAACAACACACACACAAGAGTAGTTTCTTTGTTCTCATTATTTTTTGGGTAAACAAGGAACAGCATCCTTTGTATTTCCTTGTGAATCTGGATGGATACTGTAGGAGGAAGAGGGGAAAGAGAGTCTCTTTGCCAGCATATGACAACAACTTGCTATGTCCCATGTGTTTTTTGCTACAAAGCTCAAAGCCGTTTGTGGGTTCTGGGAAAACAGACTAGAAGGTCATAGATGAAGAGATGGAAGTCAAAAATTCATCTGTGAAATGTGTGAAAAGGCAAAGTAGAAGGAAATAAGTGTTTTAGACTAGGCATTTGCCGGCAGAAATTAAATTGCTGGCTGTATCACATTGCAAAGCTAAATTCGATTGGAATGGCCAGTTAACTAGAACATTTCACAACAGCATATCAGATTCATCATACTGTCTCATTAGAATGCTCACCTTCTTTTCCCAAATGACATTAGATATTTCATTTAGAAGATTTCCGTATTAAAAGGTTGTATTGTTATTATTTTCTTTGTATTAAAAAAACAGGTTTTCATTAAGAAGCATAACTCACCTTTATTTTAAAATAAGAAATACCCTCTCAGATGGCTAGATGAAATGAAGTATCTTGATTTGGGCTGAATATGTTTCATTAGGTTTTAAGACAATAGTTTCATCTGTCATCAAAATATTGATAGTTTGTAATTGCACATCAATATATATTTTCATTTTTTTAATGATTTGTTTAAACTGATTTCTTTTAAAACTGTAGTTTATCTGTGTGTAATGAACCCATTCTGTTTCTCTGGATTGAAATAAATACCAAATAAATTTGTAATGGAGAAACATCCAAAAAAAAAATCAGATGGCACAGTATAGATTATAAAATATTGACACCACTGGGTACATAAGTTAATTATTGTGGATATGTGTTACCACTATATAAACAGAAACTCTTACATGTAAGGGACAGTACCTGAACAGAGTTTTGTGATATGACTTGTTAAGCACACAGATAAATAATCATAATTTAATACACAATATTTTAAAGATGGATTTCTCTGTTTCTTGAGATGATCTTTTTGTTTCTAAGAATGCTGATCCTCTCCAAGGTAATTGCTTAATTGCTTTAATCAAACCCTCATTAAGAACATTACATTTCAGAATGGTGGTTGTGGTGTAAATGCCTGAAGTAACTAGGAAAATAAAACTAACATTCACGTTTTTAAGGGAAAGGTACAGCATTGAAGAGGCTTTCAGGGTAGGGCATAACTGCATTATCTGAGCATTCCCTAGGCTCCCAACCTTAGATGCTATCGCGCTGGGGAAACTTGGTGTGCTAGCTCTAAGGAACACCACGGAGCGTGGAGTGGAGTGGAGACACCACGGCTAGGCTCTGTAATCAGGTGGGGCCTCGATTGTTCTTGTGCACAAAGCTGCACTTTTTGCCACCCTAAGCCAAAGACCTGTCATGTTTTGACAAATGCTGTACCCTAGTGTACTTTTTGCTCATTATAATATCATTATAATACCAAAACACACCTCCATCCCAAAAGCTACCCGCCTCCAAGGTGCGACCACCCCTCACTGAGCATGCGCTCTGAATTTCTCGGAGCCTATTACTTTAAACGGAGACGGGAAAACTTTACACCAATCATAACTAAGATATGCTTGACTAGAGCCACTCAAGCTCCACCTAGAAGACAGAAAATAATATAAATTGGCCCATGATAGAGGGGATGGCAGGGAAGATACCATCGTCAGGGGAGATACCATCCCGAGGACATACAACATCCTTAGGATCTCCTGACTCCTGGGATCAGTCGACGGGCTGAGCCTCTCTTCCCCCCCCATTGGGACGCCTTTGGGTGAGATCTGAATACTTGCTTATAATCTTTTAACGCGTTTATTTCTAGGCTGCGCACCTGTATAACACACCTGTAACATCTGTAACATCTGTAACACCTACAACACCTACAACACCTATAACATCTGTAACATCTATAACATCTAACACATCTATAACACCTGTGTATTTCATGCATACTAGCTTGCTTTTTCAGACAGTCACTATCGCCGGCAATCCAAAAGAACCTGATTATCTGTTGCTGTAATAAACCATACTTGATTGCATTGTGATAGCTCTCATTAATGCAACTAGGGTGAGGGTGGTTATTCGTGATAGTTCAGTGTTCTGAATCTAACCAGACCCCCAGACGGTTAATGCATTTTTGGTGAATGTCTGAACGGACCCCCAGGTGGTTAATACGTTTTTGGTGAATGTCCGAACGGACCCCCAGTTTTGGTGAATGTCCGACTGGTTCAGTACTCTGAATCCAACCGGGCCCGTAACGGTTAATCAGCTACACCCCTTTAACGCGACAGTGGTCTTGTAGTAAGGTATCTGATATCACTGGGCTCATATCTCATTGGGCATGCCTTTGTCAGTAGAATGTTGTTGATTAGAGAATAAATTTACATTTCACTTGTAAAGACATTTAAAAGATCATATGTAAGATAAATTAAAGTTTATAATGATGAAAATCATTATAGGGGAAAAGATTGCATTTTGCATAGAGTTTCCTTTCTGAAACAATTTAATTACATTACTTTCCAATATTTGCTTATGAATATTTTTCCATATATTCTGACTGCACTGCTAAGTGTTAAAGACAGTGTTCATGTATACTCTTACTAAGATATTTTTCCCATTTCTATTTTCTAGTCCCTTTAAGAGAATAAATCCATTGAATTAAAAAAAAACAAACAAACAACCAAACAAACAAAAACCAACCAACCAAACAAAACAAACAAAAAACAAACAAAACAACAACAAAATCAACAAACCAAAACAAACAACAACAACAACAACAAAAAAAAAACAAACCAAAACAAAACAAAACAACTACAACAAAAAAACTCTTGGTGCTTTATAGAAGTCTGAAATGCTGAATACAATAGGGGCTTTACCTTACTTGAAAACCAAAATCAGCTTTATTCAGCTTTTGAACATGCAGTTTTGAGCTGTTGTAAAAATCTTGAACCATTTGTTCTAGAACCTGGGAATTTGTCATTGTCCTGAGCAGTTTGGAAAGGTTTATTAATCAGCATTTCTCTATAACCTAGCACTGAATGCTGACCCTGAGCTGTCAGTAGGAGTTAGGAAATATTATACTACGAGACATCCTTATTTTAAAGCCATTTATTCATGCTTCTGCCTGGATAGACAGGTTAAAATGGGATAAAATATGAATTCTGTGACAGAAAGGCTAGAAAAGAATTACAGACTGAAATATATTTGCGTATTTTCAAATACAGAGAGTTTTTACTTGATTCTAATGTAAGCAGACTGTAAGTAAAAGGTCCCACAGCACCAAAGTGGGTACAAGCAGTCAGAGAGGGACATAGAATCATAGAACCTTATAATGGTTTGGACTGGAAGGGACCTTAAAGATCATCTAGTTCCAACCCACCTGCCATGGGCAGAGACACTTCCCACTAAATCAGGTTGCTCAAAACCCCATCCAATCTGGCCCTAGGCGCCTTCAGAGGTGGGGCATCCACAACTTTTCTGGGCAACCTGTTCCAGTGTCTAACCACAGGTGGTGAGTAACCGTCCCTGGAGGTGTTTAAGGAAAGGTTGGACGTGGTGCTTAGGGGCATAATTTAGTGGGTGACATTGGTGGTAGGGTGATGATTGGACCAGATGATCTTGGAGGTCTTTTCCAACCTTAATGATTCTATGATTCCATGATTATATGACCTCTGTTTCCTTTACAAATTCATTCTTACCACACCAAGATGGTAGGGAGAAGGCTTGATATAAGTGATGAGTTTTTGCAGGAACAGAATGTTTCATGTCTCAGATGTTACACAGTAATACTGGAAGGCGTCTGCTGCCTGTTTTGACTTTGTGGTAAATCCACTTCTGGAAAACAATCCACTTTATTACAGGTGTGTGTCACTGAAGTATGATTTTTGGTATTATATCTATGGACCAATTATGGTATTTGTGTGTATATATTCAATACCTTCACCTTGTGTGGTCCAAAGTTATTAGAAAATAACCCTTTCTTATAAAGAAGTGTCTCTCCTAAGCATTCTGGGTCCACCTCACCAGACAGCATAAGACTGATAGTTTTTTAAAACATAACTGAAAAATCATGAATGTTTATTTAAATGCAGTTATTTAACTGCAATAATGCAATTTATTTAAATACCTGTAGATATTTATATACATGGATGTGTGAAAATTAAAGGAAGAGGTTAATACTTTATCATACCATAGTACATTGCAGATAATTATTTTTACAAACTTACACAAAATATTTATTGCAGATTGCATCCTGCCATAGCCAATCATTCTTCCACAGAATATTATGCAAACCAGTTAACTGTTATGTCACTGAAATTCCAGTTTGTTGTGAATATTGTGCCTCTGTATCACGAGTTAGAATGAAGTCTCTTGAAAAAAAACTCTTGTCCTGTAAAACTGATTCACTTCTAATTTAAAAGGTAGCTGCTTTTAAAGGTAATTAATATGAAACAAGGCAAGGAGAATCTGACAGGCTACTGGAAAGAAAGCTCAGGAAAAAAAAAATACCTGAGAGGTAGGGTAGGCAGGTGTTCACATGAAGGATGCACTTAATGTTGGAGTTATTTGAGTCAAGAGAAGTTTTAGCTTGTGAATTAGTCACACTGTCAGACTCCTAACTAACCAATTGGTTCACATTTTTAAAAATCATATGATGAAATAAGACATTTACCCATATCACAAAATTTTGAAATATACTTTTTCCTTGGAAATTACATTTTTAGAAATTCTAAAAAGTCATGCCATCCTGCACCAGAAGATGGGTTAATTTTCTTTTTTTTAAGTCATGGGCAGTTTGTGTCTTTGTAATCTCATTGTAAAATATCAGATTTTTATGATATTTAAATTTTGAATGAGTATGAATTTTTTCACAAATGCAAAACATATAAGAAAATTGCTATTTTCAATCTCAAAACATGAACACTTTCTCTAGAATAAATCCTTCCCTATCTCATAAATGATAAGCCTGAGCCTAATTGTAAGA
The DNA here is from genome assembly GCF_047663525.1 of Anas platyrhynchos. Taxonomy (NCBI): domain Eukaryota; kingdom Metazoa; phylum Chordata; class Aves; order Anseriformes; family Anatidae; genus Anas; species Anas platyrhynchos. Next base: position 47,421,489 of record NC_092621.1, on the reverse strand, counting down.
GTCTATCTTTTTGAGGGAATTTGCATAAATATTTTTTGTACCTGTAAGTCTTTCTGTGAGCTGCATATCATCTTTTACCCTGCATGTACGCTTTGAACACTGTTGATGGCAGATATATTAAAGGTTTTTGAAGACAGTAAAACAATAAATAAAATCATACTCCTCTGTGTTGATAGCACATTAATTTATTCTAAAAAGCTTGTTTCGTTTCTGTCCACTTCATTACATATTGTGCAATAAATCTTCAACTCCTTAACATTCCCACATTCAAGAAGAATTTGCAAAATGTTTTCCCAATTGCATTGTTGACAGTAATGGTTCATGTCTTTATTTATTTCTTCATATAACCATATCCTAAGACAAGATACATTTAAAATATACAACAATATTGTGGGAGAATGCAATACTTATAAACATCATACATATAGGGAAAGGTCTGCAGCATCCATATTTTATGAAAAACTTTTCTAGCAAGGCATAGCACAATCACAAATGCACATTAAACCCCAAATCCAAGCTGGATGTAAATTATACTTTTTCAGAATAAAATTAGAATTTGGCCAATTTGTCCTTTGTTCAGCTCCACTAACTAGGTATTTACAGTATTCTTTTTTTATGTTCCCAATTAAAACATTTTAGTGTCAAAAGGACACCATGAAAAGACAGCTACGTTCTCATTAATTACGGATATTTTTGTTAGGACTCATGTTAGGTGTATGTTATGAAGTACAACATAAACAGTCCCATTTATTTTGTCTCAATTCTCATACAAATAAGAAAATTTATTCCCCAGAGACCAACTTTACTACATGCAATGTTGCCATACTTATTTAGAGATCCCTGGGATATTCAGGAAAAAAAGAAAAAGGAAGAGGTTAAATACAGTGGAGTTGTAAATTCAGCTTATCCATTGCTTGTGAACACGAAAGAACCACAAAGATGAGCTCACTTAATAGAGAAAATCAGTCTCAACTTCATGTAAAAATAGACTTGATTTTGAATTTCTTATGGAAATAACTTCTGGAAAGCATCCTTATTGTGATGTTCAGGATGGTTGGTGGTATACGCGAAACATGCAGGTCTATGTTTAAATTCCCAGAAGGAGGTGGTATTCTCTCCCTGAAACATCATCAGATGTTCAAGATCTGGGAGATAGTTATGCCTGACTGTTTTTTTTTTTTTTTTTTTTTTTTTTATGTCTTTTGTTAATGGGTTACAGTTCTAGAGGAATAATTGTGATAACTGTTGGTGCAAGTTGCATTACTGGTATTGGTGTTCAGAGATTTTTTTTAAACTATTGAGTAGGTGTTGAGTGAACAAAGAAAATTTCTTGAAAAGGGAGGCTACATTTCAAAATAAAATAGATGAAAAGTGCTGTTCGAATGAAAGAGGGGTAATTTCAAAGGAGTTCTTCTATATGTTTGAACATCAGCCCTCAAAGTCTGTCTTTGTAAGTAATGTGCTGACTTACAATGAGGGCTATGTGAAATTTAACTCTGTCGGAAAAAGAGAATCATTCCTCAAACCTCATTAAGCTTATGGGAAAATTATAATAAGGTTTACCATTTGCATATATATTCAAAGTGTAAGCACTCCAGCAGGTTATACCACTCCCAGAATATACTACTTCACCATCTATATTATTGACCTTATATTATTGACCTATTCACTCGATGATCATATTTTAGTGTTGCGGTGACTGCAGGTCTCCCTATACAATTTTAAACTACTTTGGGTACAGATAAATACTGTGTTTCCCTTGTAGATATAGAGCTTGGTGATATGATTTAGTGGAGGACTTTTTAGTTTTAGGTCAGAGGTTGGACTAAGTGATCTTGGAGGTCTCTTCCAACCTAGATGATTCTGTGATTCTATGATTTTTTACCTATGGTTTGGGCAGGTTTTTGTGTTCTAAGATGAACACTGTGCTATGATATTATAGAATCATAGAATGATTTGGACTGGAAGGGATCATCTAGTTACAAGAGCATCTAGTTACAACCCTCCTGCCATGGTCAGGGACACCTCTCAGTACAGCACATTACTTAAAGCCCCATATAACCTGGCCTTGAACACCTCCAGGGATGGGGCATTCACAGTTTCTCTGGACAACTTGTTCTACTACATCACCACCCTCATAGTAAAGAAATTCTTCCTTATATCTAATATAAATCTACCCTCTTTATTTTAAAGCCATTAGTCCTTGTCCTATCAGTATACTCCCTGACAAAGCATATTGACAAGATTCATCTCCTGTTTTTTTTGTAGGCCCCCTTTATCCTTCTTGTGCTGGGGCCCCCAGAGCTGAACACAGTAGTCCAGGTGGGGTCTCACAAGAGCAGAACAGAGAATCAGCTCCCTTGCCCTGCTGGCCATTCTTGGCTTCCTGAGCTGCAAGTGCACATTGCCAGCTTTTCTTGAACTTCTCATGAGTTAACACTCCCACATTCTTCTCAACATGACTTCTTTCAACCCATTATCCACCCAGCCTGTATTTGTGCTTGGGATTGCCCTGGCCCAGATTCAGGATCTTGCACTTGGCCTTGTTGAACCTCATGATGTTCACCCAGGCCCACCTCTCAAGCCTGTCCACGTCCCTCTGGATGGCATTCCTTCCCTCCAGAATGTTGACTGCACCACACAGCTTGGTGTCATCGGCAAACTTGCTGAGGGTGCACTCAACCTCCTTGTCCATGTTACTGACAATTATGTTAAACAGCACCAGTCCCAGTACTGACCCCTGAGGAACACCACATGTTGCTGATCTCCACTTGGACATTGAGCTGTTGACCACAACACTTTGAGTGTGACCATCCAGTCAATTTCTTACACACTAAATTATCCACACATTTCACAGCAGCTCAGATAGCTAAGTGAATTTTATCTGCATGAAATGGAGCCATTGCACTGGAGGCATGACATCAAACAAAATCTTGGTCAAATGAAACATAAAACTACTGGCTGCATCACATCTTGGATACAATAACAAAATATACCGTTATTCCAATACAGAAAACAACAACAACAAACAAACAAACAAACAAACAAACAAACAGATATTGTTACACACTCTTTGAACTGAGATAACTGTCCTCATTTGAGAATTTGTTCCTTTCTAATCTGGACTATTTTTTCCTGGAAGAACATATCAGTTCATATGCTCTTGAACTCCCAAAGCAATACTCGTTTCTTCAGTATCTGTGCCTGCCAGGGTAGTCCGCTTTATTTTCTGTTCCTAGTAATTTATCTAAGTCAGTGCAAATACTGTTAGTAAAGGAACTGAAGACCCATAGTCCTGCTGTCTTCTTTTCTCTCGTTCAACTCTTTTACCTCTCAGAAGTGTGAATATTTCCTATGGTCCTTTGGTCAGAAGTAGATAAGATATTTTTTGGTATAGCAATGGCTATACTGTGAGAAAGCCTCTTCTTCAGCCCTGCCATGTATACATTTTCAAGTTTTGAACATAAACCAGTCAAAAGCAGTTTAAGCGCTTTTCTTTGGCTACGCATATCAGTACAGTCCCAAACAACATAAATATAGAAATAAATTGACTTATCATTTTCCTTTCCAATAAGAGCTTGTGAGTTAATTTGCCGCTACATGCATATCCCGCCCAAGTTTTGAAAGCACTTTTTTGTTGTTTAAAAACCATTATATGTAATTTCCCTGGAGAAAAGCTGCAAACATAATTACATTCAAATTGTACTTCCTTGTTTAGGCACTTGCAGGAAATAGCTGAAAAGTCTGCATTCTCAAAAGACATTGGGGACAAACGGGAACTATACATTACACACATTTGGCATCACAGTATTGAAAATGTTTTTAAGTGATACCATGAAGAGTATGTTGCCTTACTGTCACTGACATTTTTTGTAATATTTAAGTACCAAAAATTCTTTAACTCAGTACAAGACCAGAAGTTTCATCTTGTGCCATGGAGAACTTGGTGGAATTCCTTCCACAGCATCTCCAAACTCAATATTTCCCATCTTTTTGATTGCACATTACATCTTATCTTTATGCTGTTAATGAGACATCTTGGCTAGCAGAGATTATCAGCTGTAACAGATTGTCACTTTTGCTCTTTGAGTTTTCATTGAAATTCTCAGTGTGTTACCCAAGATAGTGATAACCATGCTTGCAGTCCAAATGACAGATGTACAAAAGTTTGATTCTCTGGAAAGTCTAACTGTTTGTATGTTTACATATCTGATTCCCTGGAAGGGTAAAACTGACTGTTCACATGTTTTTATGTCCTTACCTTGAAAATTGTTTAATTGATAATTTCAGTGTAATATAAGGATGCTGACAAACCAACCAAGAAGGACAGTAGGATAAGAAGTATGGCCTGATGGAAATCAGGAAAGAAAATTTAGAGTCAGGATTGTGAAAATGAAACAAATTTGATAAGGTAAGGCAGATAAGAATTTTCTGTACCAAAACCCTGATTATCCAACACACTCTAGACTGTGCAGTGCAGAGAAATGGGAAATAGTGAGTTTCACTATTTGGTCAAACAAATTCAACAGAACCTGATTTTGACATGGAGGAAGTGATATAGGAGGTCAGTAACAAATGAGGTCAGTGCTGCATAGTTGTTATGGTACTGAGTTAAAACATCAACAAACTCTGACAAAAGACTTATCTTTAATAAATTAGAAATGCATGAAGCCTTTGATGCTCTGTTCTACACAGCATACGTTCCTGATATCAAGATGTTAATCACCTATGCATTTCAGGTTAGAGTAGTGAAGATTATTATTAATGAAGAGCAGAATTGGAATTTAAGATCTACATGTAAGTAATACAGTGCCTGGACTACTATATTTGAAGCCATATAAAAGGGCTTATTCTTAACTCTCAGCCTGGTTGTGGTATGTTCTTAAAGCTCATCTAAAGCTAGCATGTTCTTATGTGACAGTGTACGTTCTTAGTTGTATGTCCACCCCATATGGACAGTTAACTAGTAAAGTTGTCATAATAGGTTATGTTGCAGGTAGGATTAGAACCAAAGTTTTGCTTAGTTATTACATAAGAATATTACTAAACAACAGGAATACATTACACAATATTTTTAATGTAAACACTTAATGTTTACTCACACCAATCTTAGTGTTAAATATTTATAACATTCAATTTATCTCTGCTTTTTACTTATTAACCTCTTAAATTTCAGTGAATGTTTCTGATTGGAGTATGGATGCTAATCCTTTTATTAGAATGTATGCAGATCAAATTGTTCCTGAGATACAAGAATTTGTGACGGATCAACAGTACATCAGCAAACCTTTGGTCATTAACAGAAGGATCCATGGCTTCCATGCAAGTTTTTTTTTTTTTTTTTTTTTTTTTTTTTTTTTTTTTCCAATTAGAGAAATGGTATAGGCATGCAATGCTAGATAACCTTTATTTAGGAATAGCTTTCTCACAAACATATCATGTGTTATTTGATATAAAGCTGAAAAGTTTTTTTCTGCCATTTGACATATATTCAGAACCAGCTATCATTTGTTCTTAATCCTGGGATATGGCACACCTCTTTCTCCCTTTCCACATTCATTCATTCATTCATTCATTCATTCATTCATTCATTCATTTTCAGGATGCAGACATGAAACAAAAAATGAAAAAAATTGACTCTAATCTCAGTTATAAATCAGCACAGAAAAACATATATATACATATATATAAATGGTATATATATACCACTTTTGTGTTTCCACTTTTTTCCACATACCACTGTTTTGTTTCCTATCTAAATAGGAAAAAAATATTGCTATAATATACACAGACTTATAAAGAAATGAAGTCTTGTATATACACAGCTAACTTTAAAAGAGATTTAAAGTAAAATTGTGTGAAACTTGAACTCTTTCCATAAATTTTGCAAAAGTGAAGTATACGTTTAAGAGATTTAAAACTAAAAGAGATTTGAACTAAAATTGTGTGAAATGAACTTTCTCCATAAACTTTACAGAATTATTTTTTGACTGAGGAATAAACTTATGCATAACATTTAGATGGACACTTTACAACCAAGAAAACAAGACAAAACAAGACAAAACAAAACCAAACAACCCCCCCAAACCCACATTCTCTCTTTCTCTCTCTCTCTCTTTTTTTTTTTTTTTCCTGTCTGGTAGTTAAAAATTTTATTTCTTTATACTGAGGAGAAAAAAGTTTCAAAAAGCCTCACAGATTCAAATTTCATGAATACCTTGGGGGGTGTTCATGGTGAAGGCTTGAGAGGGCAAGACGTTTGAAGAGTGGCTGAGCTCCCTTGATTTGTTCAGCCCAGAGGCTGAAGGGAGGCCTCATGGCAGTTCTGCAGCTCCCTCACGAGGGGAGCAGAGGGGAGGCTCTGAGCTCTGCCCGGTGGGTACAGCGACAGGACCCTAGGGAACAGCATGGAGCTGGGAGAGGAGAGGGTCAGGCTGGGTGTTACGAAAAGGTTCTTCAATGAGAGGATCACTGGGCACTGGAACAGGATCCTCAGGAAGTAGTTAAGTCACTGAGCATGCCATAGTCCAAGTGGTTAAACAATGCTCTCAGATATACGGTTTGATTTTTGGGTGGTACAGTGTACTGCCAGGAGGTGGGCTCGATGTTCATTGTGTGTCCTTTCTGACTCAGGATATTCTATGATTCTATGATCTGAAGTTACATTAACTTTGATATGTTAAATTTGATATGCAGATTTGAAAAGTGTCAGTTTCAAGGAGAGCTGAAGGGGAAAAAACAGTTATGGAAAAATAATCCATATAGTTTACACAGCAACTGTCTCTTCACAGGATACATAGCCCACTTTTTCATAGCAAAATGGCATGCAATAGTATCCATATAAACTAGAAAATCCTAGAAATCCATTAAAACTATAGACTGGTTTACTGAAGGGGACAAATATAGAATCCCATAAACTTCTTAGATTGTTGTTTACTGAATAGAAAGATACAGTAAAACTTGGCCTTTTAGTGACATCAATTTTATACTTGACACATTCCAAACACAAGAGTCTTTCATTCTAGAATATTATTAACAAATCTGAAAGAAAAAAAATACAAATATATATGTATATATTAAGACAAAAATGATTTTTCAAACATACAGCTTAAGGTTTTACCACTTACGAAGGAATTTGCATTTTGTATCACTTCTGAATATAAATTGGAAAAGCAGCAGATTAAAACCATTTTGATGTTAAAAAATTAGCAATAGAAAGACAATAGCAAGATTAATTACTTACAACAGAAATAGAGAACATTAAAGAGAAGCCTTTAATTTTTAAAAAAACAATTAAAGGAACTATTGTTCCTCATACACTTATTTGTAATCAGTGCATGTCTGCTACAATCAATAATGAAAAAGTTGTATGTTACAAGGTTGGAACTTAAAGATTTTTCAAACCTGGCAATCAAAATAAGAAAGAAATAATAGCATGCCTGCATCATGAAATATTTTAAATCTTTGGACAAGTACTAGGATCCAAATGCATGGATTCTTCCATACTTATTTCTGAGTGCTATAAATTGCATAGCTGTAAATGGTGACAGGATAGCGTCTTTTTACACAAATAATTGACAAAATACATAGTGCTCCAGGAAAACAGATTCCTTTCTTGCAATACTCAAATTGGAAAGGTAGTAGATTTTCTTAGAAAGGAGACACACAAAAATAGAATGTAGAAGAGTTCGATTTGGAGAACAGAGCTCTTCAATTGTAGTTAAGCCTGAACACAAGAGATAGTAAAAATGCTTTTCCAGACATCCCATAAGAGGAAATGGTATAGATCTCAAAAAAGAAACAAATGAACAACAACAAAAACAACAACAACAAAAATCGTACAAATCATACATATTGTACAAAAGCATTCAGGGATGTAACTCATACAGAGTCTGATTGTGAGATGAAATCTGAAATAAATTAGAGATATTGAAAAACACAACATAAAAAAGCTATTGTGAAAATTAGCTCAAAGTTAAGAGCAAAAAGAGACGACATAGGGGAAAAGAGAAAAAGGAAAAGATAAATTGAATAACAAACCAAAGAAAACTACCTTTATATTTATAAGGCTTCTGTTCCTTTGTCTCCCTTACTTATATATATATATATATATATATATATATATATATTTTTTTTTTTTTTAACTGGATTTGGTTCAAATATAAATGATGACAGAATTCTTCTACCATGAATCAGAGCTGAGGGATTCATAAAGCCGAGATGTTTCATCATTCTCCATAGACTGTTCTTAGCCCTCCACCAAAATAAGACTGACCTTGTCTTCACTGTTACAATAAAATGCACTGAGACTCACACTTCATAGAAGAAATGTATAAGAATTATCCAGTATGAATTAGCTCCAAATAGAAATGTGAGCACTAATGTGAGCACTGAACTTTTCATTTTATTGTTTAAGATACATATTGGGTCTAAAACAAAGATATTAGTGTTTTTTTTTTTTTTTTTTTTTTTTTTTTTTTTTTTTTTTTTTTTTCTGAATTCCAAGCTCATTAAATTCATCTTTAACCTTAAACTGGAGCCACATAACATTCTGTTTCTTAATATGTCTGGAATTGCCATACTTTTGTCTCTACAGAGAGAAAGAGAAATCAGCTCAAGCAACCACACATAAGAAAGCCTGGTAGTGTTGCCCTGTGGGCTGACTGCAGCTAGCACCCACCTTATTACTGTCCTCTCCTGGGGGAAACAGAGAAAAATTGAAGGTGAAAAGTATCATGGATAATAATAATAATAATAATAATAATAATAATAATAATACAATGTAATAAGAAAAGAAAAAGTCTCTATTTCTCATCAGCAGCAGGATACCCAGACACTTCCTGGGATGCAGGAGTTCATCATGCATAATGGTTTCTTGTGCAGACAAACACTATAATCATTCACATCCCTTCTTTATCCTCCTTTTGAGCACAGTTTCATTAAGTATGGAGCATCTCTTTGGCCAGTTGGGGTCAGCTGTCCTGGTTTAGTACCCTCCCAGACTTTTGCCCACCCCTAGTCTACTGGCCTTTTAATCTTGGCATGGTGCAAGCACTGTTCAGCAACAGGCAAAACACCAGATTGTTATCAACACTATTTTAGCCATGAATGCAAAACACAGTAGCATACAGAATGCTATGAATAAAATTAATTTAATAACTTAATTCTAGCCAGACCCAGTACAAATGCTTTAAACCATGACCCACAGTAGTTTGCTGCTAACAAAGTTTAGCTTTGTCTTAAACTATTTTAAACATGGTTAATAATGGCGATGAGGTCTAGTATTTTACACATTTGCCTGAGTCATGGGGAAGAATCTAATATTTTAAAAGCATAGAATAAAATATAGTATTAAAATAAATGCTCAAATTACCCAATGTAATTAGAATAGTGTTAGGCAATTTTTTGCATATTCTTTCTGTTTTGGTCCAAATCTTTAGAATGTCAACATGCATGAGGCTTTTATTAGGACGTATAACCTCTATTAAGAAGCAGAGGAGGGAACTGAATCTATGTCTCTTACTTTGTGTGTGTACTAAAGGCACTGTCCTTGGTATTTGAAGTGTGGGTTGAATCGATGGAACGTGAGAATAAAAGACATTCAATTTTCTCCAGGGTCCAAACACCTACAAATTGTGTGAAAAATATGCAGTATTTGGAAGATCTTTTTTACATCTTAATTTTTCATATCTTTAGTTTCACAAACTGCATTTTGTTGAGGCTAATATGGGAAGAGAATTTTTTTTTGAAATATTTTTTTAATGTGATTTTTTTTTTTTTTTAACCTGAGGTAAAAGGATTCACACAGACACACAGACACATGCATACGCATACAGAGAACTATCCAAAAACCAGAATGCACACATACACAAAAGGACCATAAATTTCTTTCATGTAATTAAAAATTTTAAATCAACATTGTCTAGATACTCTATTATTTTGTCAACCCGCCTCAGTACGGTTTGAAATAGGAATGATGAAAATGAAAACACTTAAAATAATGGTTACAGATTAGATGCCAAAGGGACATTACTTGCAAAATGCTGCATAAAACTGGGAAAGAAAACTGTATTTAGTCATCTCCTATTCTTAATGTCTCTAGCTATGCTAATCTATTAATGAAAATTAAACTCTAGAAAGATTATGCTTTTTAATGCTGCAGCAGACAAGTCTATTTTAATTAAAGTGTCCTTATAGAATATTCTAAATTCAGTCACCAGGAAATAAAATTCTGAAAGGAAAAAGAAGTGCACAAAATATGTTTTTTTTTTTTTTTTTTTAATTTAAATTATTCACTTTATAATAACATGAATATGAATCTCATGATTAGTACAATGTGTTGATTGAAATCCATAAAACAGTATTTTTCCTGATTAATTTCTGAATTATGTGAAATCTATAAGAATTGTCATAGACTATATAAACAATTTTCGGATGAGTCTTAGTAGGTTCAGAATTCAAAAGACACATTGCTGAAAAAGAAAGTTTTGATTTTCATATGCACAAAGTGCACGTGGAAAACCAAACACATTGCATAGGAAATCTTGAGCCAGGTAATGTCTTTTAAGAGAATAAGAGGTCTAAATTCTGAAAGATGAGATTATTAAAAAACAATTTGATCATTGATAGGAAAATGCCAAATTTTCATTTCTTTCATGCCATACTGTACTTATTGCAACAATACTGACAGATACTATACATATATATACATATGATATATATATATTTACTTATGATACTTTGCCTGACAGTCTTCCATAACAGTTTTTCTATATTCACATTTACATGCTTATTTATTATATGTGCATATGGTGCCATGAAAACTTTGCATGGAAATTAAGCATGCAGTTTGGTGTATGCTACTCAGAAAATATATTCTTAGCTGTCATTGTATAAAAATAGATTATTTCAATGCAAAAATACTAGTCGTTTTATACCCTGCAGTGACAAAATTAGGTACATATCTGGTTTTGACAGTTGCTTGTAACTGTCTTTAAATTCTGAAGTTAATTCCTTTTTGCTTTAAGCCTAATGCACGGTATACTGTTGAGAAAGAATTCAACATGACATTTTATTGTATACAAATAGTAGCATTTAGAACATACATTCTTTCTTACTTGCATTTTGTAGCTTCTAAGAGCTAAATGTAACCAATTCTTAATGAAGCATAGTAATGCTGAAAGCAATAAAGTTTTCTTTCTTGTGACTTCTCTTTTGGTGATAATAAATTATATTAGTGTCCAACTGTGGTGGATTTATTTGAGACCTGAAAAATGGTAAATTATTTCCAATGGGATCACAAGACATTGTCTCTGGGTCACTTTTGTCTTAGGACTTCTGTATGATCTCTTACATATGGTAAGCCTTGACCTCTCACTCAATAGTTCTTCCTCAGTCACAAAACTGGCGGGGTGTAGTCTAGCTGAAGCAAACCCCCCAAGCTCTCTCTTTTCTCCATAAAGTATCTACTATTGTAGTGTCTAGCATGAAATAATGATTAATGCTATCTGCTGCTCTTGTACGTAGTCAGGTTGTCAAACAGTCATGATGTGCCTTAACCACACATTCAGAAAGAGAGCCTGGAGGTAAATGGGGAGAGGCTTAGATATTTGTCTCTGACAGTCTTTAGCCAGCACCTGCTAAGGGATCCAGATATCTCCTACCACTCCTAGTCCTCCAAAACAGTCACTTTAAAAACAAAACAAAACAAAACAAAACAAAACAAAACAAAACAAAACAAAACAACAACAAAATCAAACACACTCCCCAGGACACTCTGGGAATACATCATTATCCCCAGGTAATATGCATTTACTAAATCAATTAAATACAAGCTCATAACTGTTAGTTTAGTTTCTGTGAATCAAGAGCTTTAGTCCAGGCACTGACTTCAGGCAGAAACAAATCTTCTCCCTGGGGTTTTATCAGAGGATGATGAGAATGAAAACTGCTTCTGCCATAACAGCATTTCAGGTAAAATGGAGTCTGGAAAAAATCAACTCTGCTGTCTTTGGTGAAGCAGGTATTTTTGTGTACAAATCTATAGAATGGACAGAAACTTATGGGAAAATATAATAAAATCCCTACATTGTTATAAACTCCATGTGTAGTAACTTATCATAATATTATGAATAGAATAATTACGTGGCTAAAACTAGTGACATAAAGCCAAGGGCTAGCACAATCTGTCTTAACATCTTGAAGAAATTACTGTAATGTCTCCTGTCAAAAGAACACTGAAGTGTATCAGTGAGCAGGTAATCCTATCTCAAATTGACAAACTCTGGAGTACAATGGCAGGAAATACTAAGGAGATGCCTAGTGGTGATGTGCAGAGTGCATTTTTTTTTTAATATATATATTTAACACCAAAAAATAGAAGAGGAAAAAAAGTTTCAATAGTAAAAAAAAAATTATAACATAACATAACATAAAACATAACATAACATAACATAACATAACATAACATAACATAACATAACATAACATAACATAACATAACATAACATATATTTAAAAAGTTGTAATAATAAAAGTTATAGTAGCAAAGCAAATAAAGAAAGGATTGCAGTTATTGGTTCTACAACAATTGGGATCTGGAATAAATGCTAACTGTTTCTATTGTTTTGTAACAAAATGCTCAAGTATTTATTTATTTATTTATTTTTTAAACAAATGTATGAGATACACAGTTTTTTTCTATCTTTATAAGCAGTTTCCCTTTGTTTTCTGTCGTAGACATTTAAGTTATTTTAATTTTGCAAGGCATAAAACATAAAGGAATTGATAAGATTACTTTTATTTATTTATTAATTCATTTATTTTTAAATATAAAACAGCTGAGTGTATCTTATTTCAGCTCCTTATTTCAGAAATCTGAATCACTTTCACAGAGATTTGATTCTGTATAGATCTCTGCCCTTTGGGTAAGCCATATCATCTTCTAAGATCCTGCTGTGTACATGCATGTCAACTCAGTGTACTTTTAGGTATGTAAATGTGACCTGGTATTTTTCCACTTTCATTTGTTGTAAGGGAACAAGCAATTACATGAATATCTGTATTTACTGCATGAGAAGGATTCTTCATTTCTTTGTGTCCTTTTATTTCTGCCTGGCTTCACAAAATTATAGTACAGTAAGTGGTCAGGCTATAACAGAAAGTAGGAATGTCCAACAATGGGAATTCTGTAATTGTATGACTCCTCTTTTGCTGGTGTTTATAGGGGAATTGTCCAATCAATAGTTGCTCCATTAGATCTGATAAAAGATAGGGAAAAATAGTCCTCTAGAATAATCTTGCATCAACCTCTTGCTCACAGAATTTGGCTTTTGAGCATAAGTAGACAAACATTTCATACAAAAGGCTATTAATTGGTAGAGAAAGTTACTTTATCTTGGAACAAATTCTAATGCTTGCTCATCTTTATTTTTAGATGAACCTCTCATCTTGTAATGATATTGGGGGTTAGAAAGAGTCTTATTTCATACAATTTTATCTTTTTTGTATTTGTAGTATTTTGATTTTTAGAAAATAAAGGATAATGCACTGAACTATCAATAATAATAGTGTCTGAAAGGGAAAAAAATACAAGCAGCAGATAGCATAAACAAAGAAAGAAGTAGAATTGTTATGACCAGATTTTTCATGACAAAATTCTTTGCAGAAGTCCTTGTTTTTGAAGTAATAAATATATGATCCTATTTTTGGATTCATTGATTATCATTTATACAAAAGTGGAGTTGTAAATATAAACATTTAATTCACAGATTTACTAAGTATAATGTAATATGAATGTTGTTTATACCATATAAAAAGAGCTCTCATTTCTTTTTCAGCATTCTGCAGCTATACCGTCACCTGATTTAATCTCTTTTTTCTTCATCTAGCATTATGTCCTCATCCAGGTTTTGCTAGATTGAAGCACTTGTTTAGAAATTATGTTGATGTAATTCTGAGGGGAAAAAATATAGATAGATAGATAGATAGATAGATAGATAGATAGATAGAAGGAAAAAAGTCTAACTTGCATGTGGGAGTTCTTTTGAATTTGTCAAGAACTCCAAGTTTGAAATTTCTGGAACTGACACCTAACAAAGCTATTAAAAAAAACAACCTATAACCTTTGAGTTCTAATGAAGAATAATTTATAATCCTGGTTCAGCAAAATGAGTTGGAAACTATATATATATAAATGTGTGCATATGTGTAAAATTTATAGTACATGATCATTGCAAACAGTACTTTAAAAATATTTTAGAACTGTAATATATATATACTGTAATGAAATTTTCATGTAAAGTTAGACACATGAAACTTCTATTTTCCTAGAATAAATGTGAAAAATAAGAAACATAGGAAGTAGTCAGGGTCATAGTTCTCCTACACACCCTCCTCACTTGTTTTGGTCAATGCAACCAAGGCTTCCATTAGCTTTCACATTCTCCACCTCACTCTATGTTTTTTATCAATCCAGCTGAGTGGCTTCCCTAGTTGTCCAGTCCATCACTTGTGGTAGGAAACTGTTCTCAATACATTTCTGATATTTCCTGGGCTGCTTGTGCTTGTGCCCTTCCACACTGTCAACCCAGAAGATGTCAGGGTTGTTAATATTTCCACATAAGAATCAGGACCTGCAAACACAGATGTTTCAGGATGGTTAAAAAAGACTTTTTGCAACAATCCTGAGTACAATAAAACAGTAAAAATGAAAAACACTCGGATAAATTCTAAATGTACTGTTATTCACTTATAAAATATCACAAAGAAAATCACTGCCATCACTGAAAATACAGTTGAAAATGTGGTCACTTAAACTGGACAAACATTAAAAGCTTAGTGTGTATATACGCACAAATATATGTATGTGTAAAACTTACACATTTACAATTTACACATATCATATTGCACATGATATATAGATGAATATGTATATATTTTTTTGAGTAACCAATATTTTGTGGAAGATCTGAACCATATTCAGCACTGACTTCAACAGTGCTGAATGACTCAGTGACTTCCATGGAACTGCAAATTGGCACAGAAAATAGCCTCTAGGATGTTAAAAGGATGCCTGCAGCGAGCAATTCCCAATTCAGAAAGCTGTTGCAGGCAAAGAAAAGCATCATTAAGCTGAAGCCACCATGCTACGATTCAGTACCTTTTCTATATGCATTTCAAATACCTTCTACTACTACATCTTTGCATTTTAAGTCACTTCTTGAAAAGATTTTTTGAAAATAAAAATAAAAATAATCCACACATACAATAAATGTAGAAAGTGTCTTTTCCTGTTTAAAAGAATGAAATGAAACATCACTCTTGCAGACTTCTTTCCAGCAGAGAAGCTCATTGTTGTATATATTTTTGTTCTTGCTGTGGTGGTGAACTACTCCCAGTACCTGCAGTGAATGTTTTCTGTAACCTCAGAGTGCTTGTAAAACCTGGAGAGTGAAGACATTGATGGATGAAGGTCTTTTGGAGTCTTGACATTCAGTTTGTGAGAAGCACTGGAGAATGAAAGCAGACTTCTGCAAGAGAGGGTGTGGGGGGAATTACTTGTTAGCCACATAGCTGTTTCAGAATCCAAAAGTACATTCCAAAGTTCTAATCAGGGATGAGAACAGAAAATTGCAGAAATGAGACCTTAGTGATTTTAGCTGATTCATCCTTATGGTCAAGAAGGAGGTATCAGTTTTGATACTAAAATATCAAACCAGAATACCAAAGAATGTTTTGGTAATTTGTTTTCTGTTGCTTTCTCTGACTTATGTTGTACAGGTGTGCAATTTAAGAGCAAAATGCTGGTCATTGTCAGCTAGAATAAGTATTAAACAATGACTTTCATTTTAATGTTCTGATTTTAAGACAACTTTGACCTTGTCTCAGCCTTGTCGAGAACAAAAGATTCCAGATATTCTCTCAGCCTTCGACCACATTTCTGAGAACAATTGTTCAGCCATATTAATCTGCCAAGATAATAAGAACAATTATTTATTTATGTATTTATGTATTTATTTATTTATTTATTTATTTTTGAGATATATAAACTGTGGGGGATATTTAAACAATATAAAATCCTGTAACTCTTATTTGGAATGCATTATAGGTTAAAGTTGTAATTTATAAAGAAAAAAACTTTCAATAACTTTCTTAGTCTTGTGACAACGAATTAGGCTCTTAATGTATTATGTTAATTAACATAACATTTACCTTAACTTTATGTGCAGGAGTGAACTATTTTCATTCATGAGTGAGATAGTGTGATAAACACTTGCATCAGATATTTCTGAAAGGCATGTTTAAGTATGGTTTTGAGCAGAAACTTTTGGTCATGTTTGAGTACAAAGAAAGTGCAGGAGAATAGAGTTCATCTTAGGAATTGAATTCTGCAGGTGCTGTCTTTGCCTTAGGGGTGTTTATAAGCATAATTGTTTGAGCAGAAGTTGTCTTTTGACTAAAAAAATAGTGAAGGAAAGGAAGAGAAAGGAAGAGAAGAGGAAAGAAATTGAAAAGAGGGGAGGGAAGGGAAGGGAAGGGAAGGGAAGGGAAGGGAAGGGAAGGGAAGGGAAGGGAAGGGAAGGGAAGGGAAGGGAAGGGAAGGGAAGGGAAGGGAAGGGAAGGGAAGGGAAGGGAAGGGAAGGGAAGGGAAGGGAAGGGAAGGGAAGGGAAGGGAAGGGAAGGGAAGGGAAGGGAAGGGAAGGGAAGGGAAGGGAAGGGAAGGGAAGGGAAGGGAAGGGAAGGGAAGGGAAGGGAAGGGAAGGGAAGGGAAGGGAAGGGAAGGGAAGGGAAGGGAAGGGAAGGGAAGGGAAGGGAATAGACTTGCTTCAGGTATAGAACAATTTAATGCTGCAATTTAAAATTCAGAAAATTACTATGAGGAATCCAGCTGGCATCATTCTGGACATGATTTATGCCTGCTTATACTATTTGCAAATGCAAATGCACATTCAACAGTGCATTAGAAACAAGAAGGTATTTCAATGTTAAGTGCTAATCTAAGCATCATTTTCTCCCACAGGAAGGCTAATCCTGCTTTATAAATAGCCTTATTTCTGAGCTAGCAGAATTTAAGAAGTAAAATTCATAAATTAAATGAATTGATTGCATTTCAATGACAAAATATGCATCTAAGTAAGGTGATAGTTGGCATTCTAGATTGTTTTTTTTCTTTTCCTTTCTTTCTTCCTCATTTTTTTCCACTGTTCCTACGTTCTTTTGGCATTCTAACATTCAATTTAGCAATGGATTTTGTGACATTTACTAAAATATCTAGAGTACAAACGAGATCTTTATGGAGGCCAGATATTTTAAGACCAGACTGTGAGAGGGGAGGAAGCGTCCTAAACTCTGATTAACTTAGAGCTCTTTTCACAAGCATGTTCTTTATTAAATGTTTCAGATGAAAAAAGTCCATTCAAATTCATTGCTACTTGCAACCATACAGTGGCTTCAGTAGCACATGTTGCAGCCGTATGTTGGACATCATTTGCTCAATTTCCATATTGTCACATTCAAACATAGGATGCCAACAAAAGAGAATGAGAATGGTTTTGTCTTAGTGGGAAAAGAAGAAAAAAAGGGATTGTTCACATGCTGTTCTTAAAGGAAGATTAAAGGGAAAAAATATTAGTTGTTAATGGGAAGGGCAGTTGTGTTACAGAAAAGAAAAACATAAAACTTTTTTGTGATCTTGGCAGGAGTATAATCCTTAATAGAAATCAACCAATCTCAACAGACTTGGTGCTCACATAATAAGTTTTTCCATTTCAGATCAGAGATTGAGACACGTTTCTTTCTATTTTGACTTTGTCAGGTTAAGAAGCTTCAGAATTTTTGATTGTTTGTTTACAAGGTATACATATATCAGTATATATATATATATATACATCAGTGTATATATATATGATATTTATATATGTTATATTAATATTTTGTTTGAAAACCATAGTCAGGTATTATAGAATGCATAATAATTGTTATAATAATGTAATTATAATAATAATTACATACTTGTAATTCTTTAGAGAAAACCAAAGAGATAAGTAGCCTGTAACCACCTTGACAAGTTATCTTTAATCGTGTTAATTAACAGAGGGGATATTGTGCCCATACAGACTAAAGAATCAGCATCCAAATACTAAGAATAGATCATCAGCTTAAAAAACAAAAAACATTTTATTTATGTGTATATTTGTGGAATCAGTAGTGGTCTGAGAACAAGATCCTCAAAATTATTAATATTAATCTTTGATCTAGAAAGAACCAAAACATAAAATTATGAATTTAGAAGTAGACAACCAAATAAGTACATATGCACAAAAGATAATGAGAAGCTTTTATTATTATTATTATTATTATTATTATTATTATTATTATTTTATTATTATTATTTTTCCTTAAGAGGGCAGCTTTAACAAGTCTCTTCTCCCTGAAAACTGGAGATAAATTTAATCTGCCTACTTCTTTCTTCCAAAAATTTCAAACAGCAGCAAAGATGGTACTTTGCTTTCACCACTTATCTAGTGAAAAATACAGACAGTTAATTAATACTGCACCACAGAGGAATGTATTCAAGGCTGTTTTTATTTTAAATAGTTTACTCTAATAGGATGTACTTCTCTGGATATCTTTTCAAAGAACAGTCTTCCAGAGATCTTATCTGCAGAAAAGTTCCTTAACAGTGACCAAGAAACCTCTGAAGGTTGGGATGTCATTGCTGTCTATCAACCAACATGACAATATCAGTGAAATCAAAAGTTCAATATCAAAAATAAAATTACAAAAAATATCACTGTACCATAGTTTACTAGAAAGGTTTGGGTAGTAAAGGCAACTTAAAGATCATCTAATACCAACCCCTCTGCCATGGACAGGAACAACTTCCACTAGACCAGGTTGCTCAAAGCCCCATCCAACACTTCCTTGAAACCTTCCAGGGATGGGGCATCCACAGCTTCTCTAGGCAACCTTTCCAGTGCCTCACTGCTCTGAAAGTGAAGAATTTCATATATCTAATCTAAATCTATTATATTTTAGATTAAAACCATCCCAAACCAACTTGTCCTATTGCTACACTTCTTGATAAGGATTCTCTCCCCATTTCTTCTGCAGGTCCCCTTTAGGTGCTGGAAGTCTCTCCCTAAGCCTTCTCTTCTCTAAATAACCCCAACTTCCTCAACCTGTTTTCATGGGAAAGGTGATTCAGCCCTCTGATCATCTTTGGGGCCCTCCTCTGGATCTGCTCTAACAGGTACATGTCCTTGTGTTGGAGTCCCCAGAGCAGAACAGAGGTTTGGTCTTATGACCCCAAGGCAAATAAGAAAAAGGATGAAATAATCGACACATGTCCAAATTCCTTAAAATCTGTTCAGAAATGTGAATAAAATGAGACAATCCTTGTAACAAATAAAAACTACAGCTTTGTAATAATAGCTTTCTTAAAGGCTTTTGTAAAATTTAGCTCCAGCACATAAAGTTTTGGCTGGGTTTAACCAGTATATCAGGACAGCTCACATGCAGTAATTTGATTTATATATCTGAAATTGAAGCTGGAGAACTGAGGCAATTAATAAGATCTCCAAAGAGGTGTTCCAAAGAGGTGTGATGTACTCTCATGGAACATTTAAACATGGACCCTTTTGCAGCATGTCTTGTGTTCCCATCTTGTGGTCTCAAGCACATATGTCTTAAGCACAGATTCTCATGCATGTATGCAGATGTCCCCTGCAGTGGGCTGTTGCATTCATTTTTATTTGTGATTATATTCCATAGATAAAATGAATACTTATTAAAGAAAAGAAGTTTAAGACATAATCTTAATGCTATTAAGTAGCTGTCCACTTCTTTCCACATCATTTTATGGGGAAACCTTATATTTTTGATGCTGGAGCTGAGCACACCTCATAATAAATGGGATCTAGATCCAAAGAATATAAACTTCTATGTGTTCACATTCTTGATCATAGTCTGTGTAAACCAAAATGAAAAGCAAACCAACCAAACAAAAAGAGTGCACAATGGATTATTTATTGTACTGCCACAGTCAGAGGGGGAGTCAGTTGCCACTATTCTTTGCCACCAGGGGGAAGTGATGAGTTAGTGGGTTTCATAACAAAGTATAAAAGGTGATGGGTATACTTCCTGACCCTTTCAAAATATTGGTTTGTCTGCATAGAGCTTGGGATGGAAATTATCAGTGAGACAAGATTTGTGGGGAGGACTCAGGGCATGAAAACTTTTCCTCATATAGCTTTTCTTTTTCCCTGGAAAATTGATACCAATCCTTTCCTTCACTGATGAAAGCTGCAATCCCGAGTGGCATGAGACCTCTCTGTGGCATCCCAGGCTGTCTGCTTCTTTGCCTGTTTCCCATTCGAGACTGATGGACTCTCCTGACTGGTTCTGCTCTGCCACTTGGTTAATGAGATGAAGGAACACTGCCTTATGCTACTTGTGCTCCAGCAGGGCTTTTGTATGCACCTGGGGCTGAAAGGTACACTTTTCCAGCCTGTCCAGTGGTAAACTGGGTGACCAAAGAGTCTTCTACCTTTCCGAACACCATCTGTGATTTCTATTTTAACCACTGAACCCTACATCTGGCAGGCCAAGCTGTGAAGTGAACCCAAGGGTATGGAGGCAGCCATGAGAGTTTCAGTGCTGTGCTTGTACTGAAAAAAAGCTGACATTGTTTAGCTAATTTAAAAAATCCTTTAGGTTCACTGAAAGAACAGTGAGCAGGCTGCAGCTGCCGTATCTCTGCTTGGAGCCTGACAGATGCTCCCCTGGTATGACAGAACTGGCTTTACAGACTGATGATGGTCCTTGGACCACAGTGTGAGTAGCACTGTTCTAGCTCACCAGCTAGTAGTCTTGTAATTCTCTTTTTCTCTTGTGCCAAATAGCATGTGGGAGCTGTACATACCAACTCTTGATCCCTAGTATCAGTCTGTGAAACTACAGAAATTTTTGTTTTGTGTTCATTAAAAGAATAGTTAGAGTGCTTTAATCATTGAATATTTTTTTTCCTCTGCATACTGTTAACCATAAATATGTAAATGATACAAAAATATTGATTTTACCTGTGTTCCAAGCAAAAACTGGCAGATGTTAGTCTAATAACATACATGTATCTAACAGCTAAAGAATTTTAACAGTCTACTTCCTTCTTTTTACTTCTGTACAGTAGCTCCATCTTTTTATATTAATCATTCATCTTTGTATATAATCATTCTGTATATATCTCCATATAGTATATACTGGTTTGTGGCTAAAGGACTGGATTGAGAGTCAGAATTTAGGTTTCTTATCCAACGTCTTATTTCCCTTGAAATCCTGAGCAAGTTGCACAGTGAGTTGTGGAAACAACTTGTAGAAGTTATGAACTTTTAAGTATCAAGTTCCCATGGTAAAGGTCTGGAGAGAAGTGTTAAAGCTCTCTGTAAAGCAATGCAAAGTAAATTAGGTATTGCTAACAGATTTCAAAATAACATGACAAGCAAAAACAGGGCTGTCAGCATATCTCTACCCAGAAACAGCCAAAATGATAACTGAAGAGTAAAAGAGTGATATGGACCTTTGAAGAACCTTTCAGGTTCTTCATATCAAGAACCTGAAATCTAAATCCCTTTCACATACAAAAGACACAGGTGCTGAAACAGAAGGAGAATGGTCTTTCCTCTTATATTATAGCCTAGTAGTTACAGAGCTCAGGAAGCCCCCCAGAGTCTCCAGATGAAAGGACTTAAATCCTCTTTAAATAGACTGCCATAGCCAGTGATGCTGTCCACTTGCTGAAGCTGTGCAACTGTTTTCAAGGTGGGAGCTCTTTGTGGTTCACCAAATGTAGAGACTGGAACAACATATCTTATTTCTGAATACTGACTATTTTTAAGTATGAAATAAATCCAGAGCTGTCCACACCTATGAAGTACTTTTCTGGGCAGACTCATAGATTTGATACATACACTGTGGATGTTTCAAAACTGAAAGGCTGAGACAGTGTTGCAGTTATCCAGGAAAATGAAACAAAACAACAACAAAAAAACTGTAGCTGTGCAAATTTTTTAGGATTGTTTTGGTTAGAGCTGCCTAACTGCTGCTAAAACTGTGCTTTCAAATTCTCAGCTACTTGGAAGACACTGTAAAAAAAACACAGCACAACAAACAAACAAACAAAAAACAACAATTCAGACCATAGATGTATATACATCCATGATTAAAAAAATATACTTCTTAACCTTGTAATTCTCATGCATGTACTCTTATCAGGTTTGAGTTAGCAGACAAATCTGTGATCAATATATGTTCTTGGCTTTGGACCACAATTCATTTATTGTAGAGAGAGTAACAACAACAAAACCCCACTAGGTAAAGAGGTCACCTATCAGTAACATTATAATAATAATAATAAGAACAGTGAAGTGTTACTGCATTAGTTGCACCTTAAATACTCTTTACACTGTACTTGAATTAAAATAGCTAATAAAATTCAAAAGCAGAAATTTTATTGCAGTCTGCACTATTAATATTTCTGCACTATGTATATAAAGTAGGGATTATATTACTTGTTACTTATTAAATTCTATGAGGAATTTGCATTTTTCAAGAGCAAACCTCAAAGCACTATCTGATAATTAGCTTACTGTAATTGATTTTGAAATATATTGAAAACATAACCCCTTCACCTTGTGTTCGGTTGATGGTCCTGATGGTCCCTGCTCCACTGAGTGATGACTGCTGGTACTGGCAGCTGCCCAAGTACATTTGCATCTACTATGGTACCGATTAATGTGTTATCTAATAGTGATTTTTTTTTTATTATTATTATTTTTTTATTTTTTTTCACTATAGACAAGAAAATAAAAGCAACTTCAAGAAAATTAGTCTCAGAATGTTGTCACATATAACCTTATCACTAACTTGTCTGAGATATGTTATAAAAAGATGTGTAAATTCAAGTAATATGGGTATGATATTTGTTGGGTTTGGTTAGATTAGGAACTGATTAATACTTACCCAATCTCTTTGTGTGACAGTCAGATTCAAAAAAAAAAAAAAAAAAAAGATATTTTGGGAGATTTTGGAGATTTTTAATGCTTTTTGATTTTGAATGGACAGCATCTCTTGCTGTCTAAACTGTCTGAGAGGAAGATAAAATAATCTGATGCCTAAACAATCAACAATAAATAAAGAATACACTTGTGATGTATGAAAGGTTTTGGTAGCAGGGGGGCTGCAGGGGTGGCCTCTGTGTGCAGAGCCCAGCAGCTGCCCCATGTCAGAGAAGATCCAGCTCCAGCTGGCTCCAAAAGGGTCCTGTCACTGGCTGGAGCCAAGATATTGAATGACACTGGCTGGGCCTCTGAGAGAGCAGAAAAGGATACAAACAAACAGTTGTGCAACAGCAACTGGGAAAGAGAGGTGAAATGGGAGAGAACCAGTCCTGCAGACACCCAGGTCAGTGCAGAAGGAGGGCAGGAGGTGCTCTAGGCACAGCACAGAAGTTACTTTGCAGAGGCCTGTGTCCAGAGGCCCCTGGTGGAGCAAGCTGTTCTCCTGCAGCCCATAGGTCCCACATGGAGCACATCGCCATACTGCAGCCCCCGCATGGGTAGAGGAGCCCCCAGTAGAGCAGGTGGATGTGGCCTGGAGGAGGCTGCGGCCCATGGAGAGCCCCCGCAGAAGCAGGCCCCGGGCCGGAGCTGCAGCCCGTGGAGAGGAGCCCATGCAGGAGCAGGGTGTCTGGGGGGACCTGCTGGCCACCCGTGGGGGACCCGTGCTGGAGCAGTTTGCTCCTGACAGATGGACCCTTTAGTACGGAGCCATGTGGGAGCAGTTCTTTAAGAGCTAACTGCTGCCTGTGGGCAGCCCCCACAGGCTCAGTTCTGGAAGGACGGCATCCTGTGGGAGGGACCCCATGGAGAGCAGGGGCAGAGAGTGACTGTGAAGGAGCGGCAGAGTGTTAGGGACTGACTGCAGCCCCCATTCCCTATTCCCATTGCACCACTGAGGGGCAGAAGGTAGAAGAGGGTGGATGGGGAAGAAGGTGTTTTTAGTTTGCTTTTACTATTGTAATCTATAAATTATATTAATTGGAAGCAATAAAGTATATTAATGTCCCTATGCTGAGTCCCTTTTGCCTGTGACAATAACTGTGGAGTGATCTCCTTGTCCTTATCTCAACCTTTGAGCCCTTTTCATCTTATTTTCTCCCCCTTTCCCTTTAAGGACATGGAGTGAGAGAATGGTTGTAATGGAGCCCTGCTGCCTTGCTGGGTAAAACCACCATAAAAACAATCAAACTATATACAATTGGTCTGGGTTTCTTTTTTTCTTTTTTTTTTTTTTTTTTTTTTTTTTTAATACCTCATTGGTTAATTATAAAGTTAGGACAGCCATATGTGCAAAAGAATCTCTAAAATGTATGGATGCATAACAGAATAATTTTGCACCATTTATGAAATTAGTCAGAACCTACTTTGCCAACATACACAGACAGAAACTATGATGACCATTAACTGTTAAGACTTAATGGACTCATACACCAGTGTAAAAGTTTTCTCTCTGCTGACAAATACTGTTCCCCCTGTAGTCCTTGTCTTCTTCATTTTTTTTTTTTTTTAAATTAGAAAAAGTGCATTTTTTCTCCAAATAGATGATAAATGTGTAATGGAGAAGTGAAGAGAGAAGGATAGGAATACTTCATTTTTCATGGAAACATGAAACAATATGTATGACAGAACAAACTAAGCTTTCAATGATTTGTTTCTTAAACCATATGAAGAAATTAAAGTGCTAGTCTAAAACATTTTATTCTGACAAAGTGAAAGAGAAAAAGTCAGGAAGTGATTTACAGCAAAAGCATCCTCCTCCTGATTGCAACATTGTATTATAAAAGAAGTTTTTTCCTATATGCCACATAATGAGTTTTCTTTAAGGACCAGAGGGTATCTACTTCATTCATTTATCAGATTGACCTTGGAAATGGTCATCTGTTACTTATAAAAGGTTTAGTTATTATTGAGCTGTAGAAAAAAAAATTGAACTTCAGTTGTTTTGTCATTCAAGCAGGTACTATTCAGAATTTATGATTCCATCACTGTTTTTTTTTTTTTTTTTTTTTTTTTTTAAGGGACAATAAACTGTGCCTTAAAGGAAGGGCCCAGATGAAACACTGGTATTTCTTCTTTTTCTTCTTGGGCAGCAGAATCAGCACTGTTCTGTGTTATGCAGTGTTACAGATTTTTTCTTCATAGAAACAAAGATTTCTAAGATACTTAAGAAAGGAAAAACAGACATTCAATGTACTGAATTCTGAAGTCCATTAGTGGTTCAGCTGGATTTGGGATTGTCTGACATGAAGTAAAATCTCTGTACTGTCTGTAAACTACCTACTTATATCCTATTAATTCTTAGTGGTGTTGCAACTGTGTCATTTTCTTCCTAATGTTTAGATGTGTGCTACAGCTGAAGAACCTAAGCTTCCAATTGTTCCTAGACATAAACCTGTCTCTTTGGAAATTTTAGGTGGTGGAAATGTTTGTTTGGTTTTAATTTGTCGTGTTTGTCTCTGTTGCTTGGAGGAATACACATATTAGTTCACTAGGTTTCAGGAGCAACCACTAGCTTTTTCATACAATTTCTACATCAATGCAGAATGCAAAATGCTTTTATACAAACAACTTTTATCTTCACTGTTCCAGCATCATATTGATTTTTACTTTGGGTCAGGCAACTCCTGATTTTAATGAGAATCTATATAGAAGTCCAGCATTAATAGCCTAATTCTTCTTTATCTTTAAAAAAATATTGTAAAAGTTTCTGTATGAAAATGGAAATGCTGAAACATTATAGGAAAGATAGGTTTTGATTTTTTTTTTCATACATATTGAAAAGATGTAGACTTTATGCAACCTTCTTTTATTTTTATTTAATTTTGACATTCATATTTTTGCATGATATTAATGTTTCATTTAATGCCCATACTCACTGTTAGGCACTGGATGCCCACGTGTCCATAAGTTTCTTATCACTTCTGACAGTTACACTTCTCTGACAGTTACCTCTGTCTAGTGTAAGAGATATATCTTGGTTTTGCACAAGAAGAATTGACTCTTTCCTTGATCTTTGTCCTATAGGGCAGGTATGTGTTTCTCTAGATGTTTAAACTCAGAGAAAAATTCTACAATAATTATTCCTGTAGGTCTTAGAAAAAACTCTGGGACTAGTAACTGTATAATCAATTAAAACTTTCTCAGCTTTAAAATGATGTCTTGCTATTGGTTTGCTAGTACCTGAGTTATTTGATTTTTTTTTTTTTATTTTTTTTTACTGTTACAGAAGAGACAGATTTCTAACTTAATTTAAATAGCTAGAAAGGCACATACATGTATAATTGATATTCTCAGAATTCATAAGCTCTCCATATTTATTGAGCTATGTTGTTTACTTTTGAAAGTGTTTTACAACTGTGCTCATCTCTCATTTCTGAGGAGAATTTAAATGATTTTTTTTTTTTTGAAGAGACACAAACAAGAACAGTACAAATTCAAATTCTCCAGATCAATTCTTTCTGCTTATTGCTTCCGTTCTAAGGAGTTTCAATAATGTGTTTATATTGATTAGGCCTCTATGACTTATGCATGTTAGAAAGAAGATAATTTGGGTCCTGAAAGGGGCATAGGGGCATGTCAGAAGGGGCATGTCAGAAGTATCTTTGATTATATTGAAAGTGTTGTGTTTCATATTATTTTATTCTATGTGATACTATTCAGATAGTCCTGGCCTTCTGGAAATCTTGCTTAAACATTTCTCACAACTGGTAGATGTTTGTTTGCTCTCTTTTTCTTAATAATTAAATAATATTAACATAAAAGCAGCAATGGAAACTTAAGTATGTCTTCAATATTTTAAAAAGCTCAATAAGTATAGGAAAAGACCTAAAAGCTGAGGCAAAAAAAGAAGTCCAAACTGTGCTGGTTAGTTGGGATTGGCTAAAAGCTATATTTGCATGTCATTTCAAGGATAATAATTAGGAAACATGCTCTTAGAAATATTTTCCACAACACTCCTATGATTCTAGATATTACCTTTTTGATAATGTCAAGTATACAAATTATGCTGAACACCTTGGCTGCAAAGTGAAAACAAGGTCAAGTTCAGCTTGCTTGAATTGCTTGGGACTCATGTAACTGTGCTATTTAAATTATGGTTATAAATATTTTTATATCAAAAATCTTTCAAAGTAATATGTTTCACCAACAATAGTAATTGTAGATTTAAACTGTAAACTATAGATTTTAAAAATGGCTTTTTTTTTTTTTTTTTTGAGTTGTCTCAATAGCAAAAAAAAAAAAAAATCAGCTGGAGGAAAATTTTTAAAAATCCTGAAACCTGCACCAGGTTCATTTCTGAAACGAATGCCAGACATTCAGAGATATTTGACCTTTGTCAGTTCTTCTGGTAGGTATTCTGGCATTCTGGGGAGCAAAGGGATATATAATTTCCATAAACACATAGAATAACAATGTTTCAGAACACTCCCTGTCCCTGTCCCTGTCCCTGTCCCTGTCCCTGTCCCTGTCCCTGTCCCTGTCCCTGTCCCTGTCCCTGTCTCTCTCTTCCTCTCCCTTTCCCTTCCCTTTCTTTTCAGCTAGTGACTTTGTTTCCCTTGTAGGTCCCCTTTTCAGAGTATAACAGGAGATGCATTGACACATCAGTGAAACAGGATGTTTGGTAAAATTGTGTTACCTCAAGATGCATCAAACACGAGTATTGACATGAGATTTCTGAGGAAGTCTGCTGTAAGATTTTATCTTTAATTTCCCAGGTAGGGCTGCAGGCTGAAATTCTGACTGTACTGTAAGTCACCAGTGTAAGCTGTTGATACTTGTTGGTTATGAGGTTATTCAATGCATTCAGACTTACATATTTAGTTTAGGTGTGGTGAAACTGTATTCTCCTTTTTCCATTAATTGTACACAACTACTGTAGAATTATATATTTCTATGATTGCTGGAGAACATCTTCATTTGTTTACAACTTTACAACTTACTTGAAATGAACCTTATATTTGACTTAATACACTCAATAAGAATTACTCAAGCCTAATTTGAACAAGGAAGGAAACTGAAAACTGTGCATATTATTTATCTGGAAGGGATAAAATGCATTATGTATCAAGCTCTAACTTCTCAATCTATTTATTTATTTACTTAATTTAAGTCAAGAGGTAGGTCCATAACTGCAGGGAGAGACATATGCATGTTGAACCTGACACACCAAGAGATCATACCACACATTGATAGTAGCTGAAATGACACATGATGTACCAACTAGCTTTTATGTGAAAGGTACATAGCATTGCTAAAAAGAGTTAGTGTGCATTTATCTGGAATAACATATGGCTTCAGAGCTGGATCTCACACTACTGGTTTTTACCTCCTCCTGCACCTGTGTGATCCAGCAGGAATTAAAAGCATACAAAGAAACCTCTCAGTCCTGTTCCTATGAGGCAGTTAATAAATGCAGCTTCTCAAATTTATATGAGACCATCTGTTACCTACGGTAAGGACGTCATTTCTCCTTGAGGGGTCTGTCAGTCCAACTAGCTCAAGATGATGATGATGATGATGATAATAATAATAATATAAATTCAAACTGCTTTCTGTCACCTTTTATGATTGCATTTTTCATACATCAGGAACTATCCAGACTCACAATGAATAGAAAATCTACTGTATTCCTTCATGACCTTCATGATCATAAAACTACAGTACTGAAAATATGTTCTTTGTAATAGCATTTTTTTTTTAAGGGATCTTAAGTGTTTGGAACCAGCCCCTCTTCCATCTGCAGGGGTAAATATTTCAAAATAGACCCCTAGACTTAAAAACAAGAATGATCCAAATGTTTTAATATGAAAAACATTAACAAATTTTTGTATGGCAGAACAGGGCCACCTGAGGATATCTCCTAAATGATTTTTATTGAATAGTTTGTTATGTGACAAGTGAGGCAGTAATTTAGATATAGAAGCCTTGAGAATATGCAGAGTTTAATTAATGAAACTCTGTGCTTTCATTAAAATAATTTTCCTATTGCATTTATGAATACATCTCTCACATGTATGTGTGTGTCTTTTATGATGGCATTTTCAGTAAGACCTTGTATGTAGCATTGCTTTTATTATAAAAAATAAGCACACCAAAAGAACATATTTATCTGTGTGCAGTTTCTAAAATATGTCTCTACACTTAGCTGTTTTTTCCCACCTGCTGTTCAAGTGACTGGAAAAGATCAAGAGGCTGTATAGTCTGTAGAGTTCATGGAAAAGGAATAAAAAATCTCTAAGAGCAAACACAATCTGTTTCAAAGTGTTCTTCACTTTCCATTTCTATAATTAGATAGATCCATTAAAAGGGAAAGGAGGAGTGAAAAAGAATGGGAAGGGAAGGGAAGGGAAGGGAAGGGAAGGGAAGGGAAGGGAAGGGAAGGGAAGGGAAGGGAAGGGAAGGGAAGATTAAAGAAAGATCTGAAAAGAAGTGAAAGAAGTGAAAAAAAAAAACAAACAAAGCAAAAACAAACAAAAAAATAACATCAAGATAAATCTTTTTACTGTTATACCTGTTGATTTAACTATGCTATTCTCATTATGTTTAATAGGAGTTATGTAAGATATGTTCCCTTGCAAAATACATACATACATATATATATATAAATTAGAAATTTAAATTCCACAAATACATGGCATCAGATTCTTGATTATAGTGGTGTAAACTGAGTGAAACTTTGTTGTCTATGAACCTGTGGAATAAAGGTGTTTGAACATGTGGAATAAAGGTCTACAATACATCTTAAAACATACTGTGTTACAAAACATTAATGAACCTATTTGTGATTTTGATGTGATTCTGAATCTAAGTGATTCAGAAGGGTACAGGAAAAAGATGCTCAGTTCATGGTGCTACAGCAAATCTGTATTGAAGCAGTTTATTTGCCTATAAATGACTTGATTAACCGGTAACCAGTGAACCACACATTCCAGTCCAGGGTCCATGCAGCAGGTAGCACACTCCTGTTGCTAATCCTCACAGACCAGCCCCTGTAGCCCTCTGAGCAGCTTCTGTCACCCACCACAGGCAGTGCACTGTCTGCAGCCCCCTGGGGACACATAGGTGCTGGAGCGTGACCCTCCCAGTTGCAGCCTTCCTGGAACAGGACCACCCATGGGCTGTCTAGGGCCACTGATCCCACCAGGTGCCAGCTGGGCCCCTGCTGCCCTGGGGGAGGCAGGCTAGGAAACCCAGAGGGCTTGAGGCAGCTGAGGCTGCAAAGGGGCTTGAGGCTCCAAGGTCCCCTTACTGCTGCAGCTTCTCCTGCTTCTCATAGGGTTCTCTGAGGTTGACTCTGCCACAAAAGTCTTTGTAACTTGGCTGTTACTGTTTAATCTGGCTGATGATTGGCTTTTTGTTTTGCAATTTTGAGTGATCGTTTAACATGCAGTGTTACATTCATGTTCCTATGTGAGCTCATGCTGTTATGCAGTCCCATTTACCTGGTGTGGCCAGGCAAGCACCCCCACAGTAACTTTCTCTGTCTCTAAGGTGATAGTGAGCAAGGAAGAGACAAGAGTGTGCAATGATTAATTTTCAATACCTGAGACTTCTACCTGGAGAAGAATAGGTTTAATTATAGCTGTGGTAAAATAGGAGAGAGAGTTAGTTCATGTACATTTATAAGAAAATGAAAGACAGATAAAACTACTAAAACCAAAACAAACCAAACCGAACTACTACCACCACCACCAACAAAAACAAACAAAAAACAAATAAACAAACCCACAACTTGCCTAGGCTATACATTTTGTACAACTGGCTGCATGCATAAGAGCTCTTTTCCTAAAGGCTTGATGTTTGACCTTACCTTTAGTAAAGACATAAACTGATTTTGTCAGACAGCCATATTATGAACATACATAGTTTTGGTTCCTCTTGAAATATAAAGGATCTTTGTCATGGCTCATTTTAAATCATGTTGATGCTCTGAATGGCCCTGTTACTCAACAATGCAATCCTAAATTTCCAGACAGGGGGAAAAAAAGTATTTATTTATATTTTAAATCACATTTTTTTATTTTTATTTTTATTTTTTTTTTAATTGCAGCATATAAAGGAAAGTTATTTTCCAGCCCTTTAAGGCCTTTAAGGCACAAGAAATTTGCTCAGCCACATCGTCCTTATCCTCCTTTGTTTTGGTGTGTAGACAAGAGCAAAGCAATTAACCTCTTTTACTACATTATCAATGTATTAGCATCATCTTTTTTGGGTAATAGTCTATATAAATTAATACTGATGTTTATTATTCTAAGTCAAAGATTCTTGCGTTTTTCTCCTTAGAAAATGATAGTGTTTAACTCTTTGTTCCACTGCTTTATTGGCATAGGGATATATCGCTGGTCAAAACGATCTGGAAAAAAAGTTAACCTGAATTTACAAAACTAATATAAATTCCTGTGTTATTTAGTATGAGAATCAGGCTTGCACAAGAAATATAGC
Source organism: Anas platyrhynchos (assembly GCF_047663525.1). Classification (NCBI taxonomy): domain Eukaryota; kingdom Metazoa; phylum Chordata; class Aves; order Anseriformes; family Anatidae; genus Anas; species Anas platyrhynchos. Next base: position 47,389,933 of record NC_092621.1, on the reverse strand, counting down.
TAAAGAAACACAGATAGTATAACAAAGCATTACCCTCTAGGTAACAAGTGTTTCTTATATTATAAATTTTTACCTGCCAACATGCTACCATCAAGGTGCAAATGAAACTCCCTGAACACTAAGTCACTGAATTTCCCTCAATGTGCCACCGTTACAAAACCAGCTTCTGCTGTATAAACCTGATCTACTGTGAAAATATACAAATATGTGTCAGCTTAGGCAAGCAGAAAGAGAAACCACAGACTTATGGCTAAAATGCAAAAAGTAGATTTATTTTCATTACCTTGCCAACTGGGGGAATCCCAGAGCAACACCGAGGTAGAGGCACATAAGCAAGGACATAGGCACTGCTGAGCTTGGTCCATGCTAGAAGATCCTCAGTGTGCTGTATACACCTGTTTAACAATGGTTCATACAGGTGAAGTTTTTATTACCATTCTGTGATCTTCACTGTGCTTCTTTGATCTTCTTCATACCAAGGCCAGGAGCTCAAGCATGAGTCTACCAAACCCCTATGTTGTATATACACAGATGCACTACTTGCCAAACATACAGAGCATGAACAACTGTAGGGTCAGTTTATGTGCTTTTCCATATTACTAGTCCCCAGCATTCCCAGCTACAAGGTCCCTTGAGTATATTTACAATCCTCCTCAAAAGTCTTCTGTTCTGATTCCATCCTCCTTGCCAATCTTCTGCTTTCAAGCCATTCCTCTCTCAAAATAAATAAATAAATAAATAAATAAATAAATAAATAAAATAAATAAAAAATATTCAGTTGCTCTAAAAATGCCTCATTTATTACCTATAGTGGGATACTGTAATGGATAATTCATGAGTTTGTCTTCACTCCTTTCTCTCTGAATCTGATTATGAGTTGTTTTGTGTCATGTTTCCATGTAGTTTATAAAGAGATATAAGATACATTTCATTCTGAAGTAATTCTATTTCTACCAGTTTTCACTCAATTATGCTAGAAATAGGGACTGAAAGTGTTTGGAGATGTAAAGAGAAGGTAAGTTTGATCTACTGGAAGGGAACCTAGTCTGGGTCAATTAGTCTCACTACACTGGAAGATGCAGAGTGGTTCATGATGCATCCCCAGCCAGGTGTGTTGAGGAGCACAGAATTGGTTTGCCATTTGGCTTACCATTATTGTTTTATTTTCAAATGTAAAGGTATTATCTAGGTGCAAAGAACTATGAAGTTGGGGAAATTTTTATCTCCTTAGCTATAACCTATAACGACTACTCAACATTTTTTAGAAGTTTATTGATGTGTGACTTTGAAAATTTTAGGCTCTGTGTTCCAGTTGACAAATAATATTAGAAATTTATGTGGAAGAGTGTCATGGTTTTGTCTGGGCTAGAGTTAATTTTCTTTGTAGAGACTTCTATGATACCGTACTTTGGCTTTTTGATGAAAATAGTGGTGACAATACAGATGTGATTGAGTTGTTGCTTATACCACTTCTTATACTTCTCTGCCAGCAAGGAGGCTGAAGGTGCACAAGAACCAAAACATCTGACCCTGACTGAGCAAAAATGTATTCCATTCCATATGGCATCATGCTCAACAATAAAAGCTGGGTAAAGAAAGAGGGGACGGGGCATGGCACAGATGGACACGGAGGGTGGGCATTGGGAGTGATGGCATTTGTCTTCCCAGGAAACCAAAATGTGTGATAAGTCCTGCTTTCCTGGAAGTAGTCGAACATCTGATTGCTGATGGGAAGTTGTGAATGAATTCCTTGGTTTGCTTGTGCACATGGCTTTTGCTTTACCAAATAATCAATCTTTATCTCAATCCGTGAGTTCTCTCGTTGTTACATTTCCGATTCCCCAACCCACCCAGGGAGACTGACTGAGTGGCTGTGTGGTGCTGAGTTGCTCTCTGGGCACAACAAAGAGGAAATGAACAGATTTTAACAGCTTTCATCAAGTTGTGTACCTTAAGAATAAGTGCATGCAACATAATTACAGTAAAGTAGGACCTGAAAAGCAAAGCTTGCTTGCTGTCATATTATATTTGAATAGCTATAACATGAAGACTTTTATCAACAGTAACAAAAAAACCCCACAACATTGTCTTGAAATGTCACAAAGAAGTTGAGTAAAGAACATAAAAAATTTTCTTTGATCTACAGGCATTTGTAAAAGCTACTTCCCTGAATTTGTCAGCCTAGCTATGATTATAAGTCTTTGCTTGTTAGCGAAGTCAGAAGTAATAGAGAACTGATGGGAAAGACACCTTGCTTCTTAAAGAGGAAAATCATTCAGAGAAAATAAGTTTTTTTTGTTTGTTTGTTTGTTTTTTGTTTGATTGTTTTTTCTCTTAAAGATGGATAAAGTGGTATCAGAGATCTAGAGCTGAATTTCAGAATTTCAGAAAAAAATGTTGCATTACATCTGTTTTTTTTTTTTTTTTTTTTTTTTTCTCCAGATTAGGGCACAAGTTAGAATATCAAGATCTTTTACAGAATAAGGGATCAGAAAAATGTATATATTTCCTTCAGTTGAAAACTGAAAGATGACACTTATCTCCTTCAGAAGGCTTTTATGCTGTAAAATCTTAGCTAAGAGAAGTATAAGCAAAATCTGAAAACTCATGCATTTTCTCTTTCACCTGAGTACATCATGTGAAGGAGCAATGAGTTTAACATGAAGAATATGAGAAGACATAGGCAGAGTGAGGTAGAAACAGTATGATGGGAAAACTAATGTATGAGTACCTTCAAAGAAGGTCAGTATTCCTTCATTTCTGATTTGGCATTTTGTGGTAGAATGGATGCAGGGGAGGAATTTAAATGAAACAAAAAACAATAAACTATGGGCTGCTTGGAACTCTGTAGTTCATATTTGCATCAAATATGAATTCTCTTCCCCTGCTTTTCTCACTTGGGAAAGTCCTATTAGCCACTACAGAAGTAGGGATAATAGGAGAAGGATGATAACTTAAAAGCAAACATTATTTAGTTAGAGAGGATTTATTTACAATATGTCATTCTCTTAGGCTTTTTGATTAAGAATGACTTGAAAGGTTCAAATTCTTGCTGTATTAGATCATCGCTATGCTACATCTTCAGGAAACAATTCAGATTGGGGATAGTACAACAGCATTCTCAAAGCGATGTTTAGATAACTTAAATTTCTATGTCTCCTGTGTCTCACACCACTTAGATTTTTACCTCCTGTAAGTACATGTCCTTGGCCAACTAAGAGACTGTTCTAAATTATGATTAATGCCGTTTAGAAAGACAAATAAATAAATGAGTGTGGATGCATGCTGTACATCTTTTTTGGTAACTCCTATGAGATAGCATAAGATTTCAGAAGAAGACATATAAGCAAACAGGATACTGGCCTGGGGCAAGCAGGCATGCACTATCTCATAGCTGACAGACGTTGTTAGTGGATCAGCTTTCCTCTGAAAGGAAGGAAAACCTAACTGTGCAGATTTGCATAATGCAATATTAACAGTTATGGCATTGATCCAAAGTCCTTTAAAGCTCAAGAGGATTTTTTCTTTGTACACTTCAGTGAGATATAGATTGGGTTTTGTATGAAAATGTTTAAGTAGCACATTTTTGCTATAATTTGCATTTTTAAGGCATACCTTTCTCCATCCAATTACTTGATGGGTCTCTCACATTCTTGTCCTTCTTGCTTTTTGAGTAATTACAGTTCTACTTTGGCATTAACAAGAAATTTAGAATGACAAAATTCACTGTAATCAAGATATAGGTTAACAGGTTGGCTAAATCCATGCTTTCTCTGGCATGACTTTAAATTTCTCTTTCATGGTGATTCAGGAAAGGCTGTTTCATAATTTGCACTGAGATTTTCTGATAAGCTAGACAATATTTTAAAATCTTTGAGCTAAATATGCATACATGTTTTTCTAAGTGCCATGACAGTCCTGTAGACTGTTAAAAAATGTTATGTCATACCATAAAACCCACTTTAGATACTAGATTTTTTTTTTTTTTTTTTTTATTTCATTTTATGGTAATATTGCTGTTTCTGAAATCCTTTGTAACTGCTTCTCTAGAACAAGGCTGTTCTCTAGCTCATGAGTTAGTGTTCTCTAACTCATGAGAGTTAGGCAGAAAAGCTGCCTTGGTGAGTAAAAGTTTAATATAACAGTGTATGAACAGCTCAAAGCAAAGAAGGTTTAGAAAATTTTGCCACTAAGTGATAGTTATAATTGCTCAGATGGGGGACAACATTAAAAATGAGTACAAAAGAGAACTATTGGCTATAGGGCAGCTGGACTGTCAGTTTTAAATGTTCACTATTGCTAAAACATGCAGAGTGTCATCTGAAAATGTGTTAAGCTGAAAAAAATTTCAGAGCTCAGTTACTAAGAACTGATGTAGATATTTTGGATCATGAACAACTAAACTTCAGATAATAGAATCCATTTAGTTAACCTCTCCAAGCATTTTTTCTCAACTCTGTGAAATACCGTGTTAGCATGCAGGAGACATCTGGCTAGAAGAGCACATGCAAGATATCAAACACCCAGTATGGAAGAAGATTGTAAGAAAGCCCTGCTTGCTGACAGCAGGAATTAAGAATGCTACCAAATGACATTAGCAAGTAAAAAGAAAGCATTTAGCAAGACAAGAAGAGGGAGACCTGATACAAAGCAGTATAGTCAAGCTATTCCATCACTCCTTCCTTTGATAAGTATTTCTTCTATCAGTGCCTCACCTGGGTTCTCCTGAGAAATTAAGCCAACAGTCATTTTTCCTTTGTTTTCTCGGGACAAACAAAGCAAAGAGTTTATGAGTTTTCTCTGTCTTTATCATTTTCTTTGCAACATGGTCAACAGTTGTGGGAATATTTAGCGTGTTTCTTCATTCCAGTATGTATGTCAATTCCAGTATTTATCTCAATCTCATTGTCTATTTACTTTCTGAAAATTCATAGTCCTCATGGTTTCTGCACTGCAATTTGTAATATCTAGAAGGTAGAAAATTCTTGAGGAACACCTACTCAAAAAGGCACGACATAGTTTCTTTCACCAGCAAAAGTTCAGCAACATGTCTGGTGTGTCTGGCTGTATTGGTGTTATCAGTAGCACTGGTAGAAAGTGGTAGGTTCTGGTTATATCACAGAATCATAGGATTGAGCAATGTTTGAGGTTGGAAGAGACCCCTGGAGATCATCTAGTCCAGCCACCATGCCAGGTGTGGTTACCACGTTGAACAGGATTATGGCCAGGTGGGTTTCGAATAACTTCAAAGAAAGTACCTCCACAACCTCTCTGGGCAACCTGCTCCAGCACACTGTCACTGTGACAGTAGTTTTTCCTCATGTTCAAGTAGGATTTCATGTCTTTCATTTTGTGCCCATTACTTCCTGTCCTATTACTAAGCACCACAGAAAAGTGTCTGGCCATATCATCTTGACACCTCCCTTAAGATATTTTTATACATAAGATCGTCTCCCAGCCTTATTTCTGTACATAAGACCATCTCCTTTTCTAGGCTAAACAGGCTGTGCCCTGTCACCTTTTCTCATAAGAGAGATGCTCCAGCCCCACAATCATCTTCCTAGTCCTCTCTTGGACTCTCTAGGAGACCCATATCTCTCTTGTCTAGGGGAGCTGTATTGGGTTTATATTGCAAGGGTTTGATAACAGGGGGCCTGAAGGTGTGGGCTCTGTGAGCAGAGCCCGGAAACTGCCTCATGTCAGACCAGAGACACTGCCAGCTGACTCCTGAAGGGAGTTGCCGATTGCTATACTCAAGCCATTGAATGATGCCGGTTGCACCTCTATGATGGAAGTTTTAAGAAAGGGAAAAATCTTGTTTGCAGCAAAGCTGGAAGAGAGGAGTGAGAAACAGTCCTGCAGACACCCAGGTCAGTGCAGAAGGAGGGCAGGAGGTGCTCTAGGCACAGCGCAGAAGTTACTTTGCAGAGGCCTGTGTCCAGAGGCCCCTGCTGGAGCAGGCTGTCCCCCTGCAGCCCATGGGTCCCCCATGGAGCAGATCTCCACGCTGCAGCCCCCCCATGGGTGGAGGAGCCCCCGCTGGAGCAGGTGGATGTGGCCTGGAGGAGGCTGCGGCCCATGGAGAGCCCCCGCAGGAGCAGGCCCCGGGCCGGAGCTGCAGCCCGTGGAGAGGAGCCCATGCAGGAGCAGGGTGTCTGGGGGGACCTGCTGGCCACCCGTGGGGGACCCGTGCTGGAGCAGTTTGCTCCTGACAGATGAACCCTTTAGTACGGAGCCATGTGGGAGCAGTTCTTTAAGAGCTAACTGCTGCCTGTGGGCAGCCCCCACAGGCTCAGTTCTGGAAGGACAGCATCCTGTGGGAGGAACCCCATGGAGAGCAGGGTCAGGGAGTGGGCATGAAGGAGTGGTGGTGACAAAGCATCAGGGACTGACCACAGCCCCCATTCCATGTTCCCCTGTGCAGGTCAGGGGGAGAGGTTAGAAGAGGGTGGATCCCTGGGGGGGGAGGGTGTTTTTAGTTTGCTTTGAGTTTCTCACTGCTCTAGCTTGTTAGTAATGGGTAATAAATTACATTAATGTCCCTATGCTGAGTCTGTTTTGCCCATGACAATAACTGTGGAGTGATCTCCCTCTCCTTACCTCAGCCCTTGATTCCTTTTCATCATATTTTCTTCCCCTTTCTCTTTCAGGAGGGGAGTGGAAGACCAGTAGTGGTGGAACTCGGCTGCCCAGCTGAGTATAACCACCACACTCTGTCTGACAAACTGGAGATTGAGTCAAGGTTTGCTAGTACTTGCTTAGACATGCCTATTTCCCACTTGCAAAATTGATAGAGAAAGGAGCACCTGCACAAGGATGACAGGACTATTTCTGGTAGAAGAAAACATTGGTTTTATGGCTCATTGCCAACATAGCTACAGCACTTAATGCTACCATGATAGCTTTGTGGAGTAGATTGAGGGCCTGAGCACTGCCTTGTGGGTCTCAGAAACAGTCTGCAGCTATCAATATTTCCTTAAACCTAAACTCATTGCTATCACTCTGTAGATGCCCCTTGAACATATATATAGTTCCTCAGGAATTGCCAAGAGTGTCTTTCAGGGCTGTAAATGCTCACCCTGCAGCATTAGTTTGGCACAAGCAGAGGAAGGACCAGGAACAGGGAAGAGTTTTCATCTTTCATATACAGCTCAGATTTTGTACTCCAATATTTGCTATATAGTCATATGCAACAGTAAAAAAATGATATATATTCTATTTCATCTTTTATTTCAACTGTTACTAGTATGCACCTCCATCTGAGGTCCATACATGGTGTAGTTTTACTGGAGGGACTTAGGAAGACTTTCAGGTGTGATTTAACAGGCTCCATAAAGCTCACTGCAAAACCAGGAAACTAAAGCTGTATATTGCCTTAGATCAACTGTGCTCTGAGACAGACAAATGATCTGTTCATGTTTCTGCCTGTTATGGTGGTTTCCAGTAAGCTTAGTTGGAATGTTGCCTGCTAGTAAGACCTACATTTATAATTTCCCAATCCAGATCCAAAAACTGGACAAACTGTGTGTAATGGGCAACTGACATGCACATCACACATGGTGCACTTGAATTTTCAGTGGCACAAGATTGTAATGATAGTAAGTTATCAGGATATCAGCATTTTGACTTTAAAGGAGCAGTGACAGTAGGGTTTTTCTACTTCTACCATCTGTTTTATCACTACACACTCTGACCCCCTCATGGTCCAGCACTTTTCCTTCAGGTACTTCATCCCTTCTTGTCATACACTTCAGCACAATGTGACTGGAAGGCAAGGCACTTTTGTCTCCTTCTTTTGGTATGACTTACTGACATTAGCCCAACAGCCCCTAGCTCATTCTTGGGGAGTCTCTAGTTCTTATCTAAGGGGAAGAAAAAGGCTGCTGTGTTATGTTAGCCTGGCTACCTTGTGTAGCATGAAAAAAACAAAAGCCTCCCACCATATGTGTGCACTGGATAATACCAGCATCACTTGGATATTGTGGAAGGCAGAGCTAGCAGAGTTGAGATAGAGTGACTATCACTGTAATTCACAACTTGCAAGGCATAGTAAAATAGAATTCATAATGCAATTTACAGTCTTAGAGGTAAGAGTCCTCTCCTGATGTGGCTTTTTTTTTTTTTTTTTTGTGTGTGCGCGCGCGTGTGTGTGTGTGTGTGTGTGCTACTTTCTGCTTCCTTTGCAGTCTTGGGACAACATTAATGGATTTCTGATGGGATAAAATAAAGGATGGCATTAATTTAAAAACAAAATAATAATAAATTGTAAATACAGCAGTGACAAAATTCCTACCATGTGATAACAGAAGAAAGATATCTACCTTCGTATCATCTTACTAAAGTTACTTCCCAGTTTGTCAGTTGTTTTTTTTTTTTTTTTTTTTTTTTGGCACATATTCCTGTCCATATGTATACTTGTGTACTATACTATTTGCAAACATAGTAGCACATAGGTGACACACACACAAAATTAATAAAAAATAAGAGTTTACAGTTAGTCTATTTTCTTCATTTCTACTTTTATTTCAAAATCCATTTTACTACAAAATCCAATAGTTTAGACATTAGAAGAAAGCCTAGTAACTATTAAATGCAGATTGCAAGCCAAGTGTGAAAGCAAAGTAATAGTGTAATAAAAAGTATTAATTTAATAACCCCTCAATTTGATTAAAATAGGTTGCCAGACTATTTAATAAAAATAAATAATAATGATAATAAAAAAGACACTGTTTATGCAATTCATTTCATATTAAAATATCAATGGTATTTCCTAGTTTTGTTTGTAAAAATCCCAAGGAAAAGCTTCAAAATCTGCAATATCTGGAGTTCGTTGCAGAGAATTATCAGCCTATTCCACTTAAAAGATGGATCTTTACTTTTCAGGTGAAGGTAATGGCACAGATGGCAGAAACATTCTGCAGGTTTTAGTATACCTGACAGAAAATACAAATGTAATTTGAAGCTTAATGTGAGAGTGTTTGCAACTGTTATCTCTTTAGAAAGGGTTATCTTTACGTTCCTCAATAACCTTTGTCATACTACTATGGTGTCTATCAAACTTTGTGAAGCAGAAAGCTAGCAAATGTTTAAATTACAGGCCTTTGGTAATTTATGTTGACCTTTTATGCATCATGAATTATCCAAAAAACAAAAAACAAAGAAACCAAAAAACCTCACAAATTACTGCACTCACAAAACCATTGATGAATAGTCTGGATAATGATGAGTTCTCAGAGAATCATTTTTCAGTTGCATACAAAACATGATACACAAGATACACATGGTTAATTAAAAATATAAATAAATAAATAATAATAAAATTAATATAGATCAAAAAAGACAAACATAGATCAATGTTATGAGCTGTCTGTTCACCTTGACAATTTAGATTCTGTGTGGTGGAGAGCATTTGCAAATACAAGAATGCAGAATATCTATGTGGACTAAGATGCATAAAATGAAGTTGAGTAAAATACCATATCCAAAGTGAGAATATGATAAGCAGAGAAGAATATCCAGTAATATGTTGTTATAAAACAACAGACAAAAACAATGTAATATAAAGCCCCAGTTGTTTTCTGAGAGATTGAAATGTTTTTATATGCTCTTATACATCACGTAAAGACTTTAAAAGTTCTGACTGCTGCACAGTGTATTAAAAATTGTAAAAACACTACTATTGTGTTCCAAAAGGAATCCATCTACCTTCCCAGACACCATATCTTTAGGAGGTCTTAATCAGTGTTTAGTATTGATCTCAAAATCCTAAACCTAGACTTAGATAGTAGTTTACTCCCTAGTACAGGGACTACAGCAGTCACCCGTTCTTTAATTGGAATGAAGAACTACAAACACTTGAAAAAACTTGCATTATACATGAAGTTCTCAAAGGGACATGGGACATGCCCTTATTTCTTAGTTTAATGAAAGAAAAACCTTTTATGAATCCTCCAGATATGGATGTCAATAAAAATGGTATGTCCTTTTTTGGAATTCTGTTTAAGAATACGATCATGAGTTCTGTATGGAAGTTCTGTGAAGAGTCAACATTTCTGAAAAAAATATTAAACATATTGTCCTTATAAATATTTCCAGAAGAACTGGAAAACTCTAAAACTCTAAAGTTAGATGCAGTTTACTTATCTATTTATTTCTTGATGGTATTTGTACTGTGAAGTCTGAACTAATCCAGAAAGTATTCTTTAAACTGTGTCTACAGAAGATTCCCAAGTTCCTGTCTGTGTTGGTAACTGACACTGCCAGTAAATTTTTGGAATTATAAAGCAGATAAAAGATCAAGATTAAAAAACAAAACAAACAAAAACAAAAACAAGATACTTGGTGAAGTTTAGGCCCCTGTTGTTCATAATTAAATAAAAGGCAATTACACATTTTAATTTAAATACAAGACTTGAGTGGTTATTTCCTGCTGTAAATTCACCCAATCTGCAAAACACCATGCAATGCAAACTTATCACCTGTTTTAATTTCAATTATAGTATAAATGTGCATATACAAATGCACATGCATATATCTTCCAACTGTCTGAAAGTGACTGGTTGCCTCACTGTTGTTGTATATAAGGTATATGGCACATATTTTCTGTATGTATGTGGACTGAAGTTTACATATGCTTTCCCTTTCAGTTCAAGCTCTAGGAGCACATAAAAACAGACAACCAGACAAACACACATAATGATGAAGGTTTGCACCAGCACATAAAGTTTTCCTGCAGATCTTACAATTATAGCTCTAGAGGTTGTTTTGTTTGTTTGTTTGTTATTCTGCTTTGAAAATATTCTGAATGATAGGTTTGAGATGAAGTCTGAAAAACGGAAATGAACAGAGCTGTCATCTATTTCTGTACATGCTTGTATTTACCCTCAGGCTGTATAACACTTGGCATAGCACTTTAAAGCAACGTTTTCAGGAGGATGGAGAAGACTCTACTCCTTGTCTTTTCTCTTGTCAGGTTCAGTGCAACTCAAGTATTGTTCAGCCAGCTAAACTTGCAAGAGTTTTATTGTTTGCTATTTCTTTCTACTAGGATGCACTACCTAAGGTCCAGATTGTTTATTTATTTATTTTTAACTGAAGCACAGGACTAACGGCCAAGGCGATAGTAATGACATGAAATAATAGATCATATATGAACAAGCAACTTTGTGTTCTATGCTATATTATCTAGGAGATCTATGTTGTTGTTTTAAAACCTGTAAAAAGGAAAAGCCTAGGCCTGTAAAATACAACCAAAACCCCCTTTTTGCTAATATTTCTTCACTGCTAGTCTTGTCTGATTTATGATTATGATTATACAGACTTAGTGATTTGTCATATTAGGATTATGGAACTCATGAGCTGTGTGAATCTGATTTTTTTTTTTTTTTTTTTGTCTTTTAAAAGTGAGGGAATGCAGAGCTCTGACCAGACACAACATATTACTATGAAATTCTGTTATACAGTGCAGAATTTGTCCCATCTTTGTCCTGGGGTCTTCACAGAACAACTGTCATCATGAAAATTCTATGTTAAAACCAAAAAACAAAACAAAACAAAAATATCCATCTTCCTATGGAATTAGAAGGCTTATTTTTGAAATCTTTAGGTGGAGATGGATGAGTTTTAGGTAATATGGTGAATTCCAGGGCATTTTTTATCTTCTGAGAAGAGGATAGTAAAACCATAATTCCATGTAGATTGAACTGACAAGCAATAGAAGTCTATGGTTACTTGGACAAAAGGAAATATTATAGGTTAGAATAACATATAGGAATTATACCTTTTGTTAAAACAAAGTGGATTTGCTATAGTTTATTCTAATTTTTAAAAATTACCATAATTTACAGAAGAGGTTGCTTTGTCAGTAAATTATTAAATGTTATTTATTAATGTCTCACCTATTTGTTTGAACTTCAGCAGAAGGCTAGTATATATTACACTGTTAAGAGCATTCTTGCTGTTTGGGTGCTTGGCTTGGTGTCTCATTTTCATGTGCCATGGGTAGTTTGCCTCTGCTGAGCCTGTGCTTATGATCCAGCTGTCATTGATATTGCTGTGTCTTCCCACTCACTTTGAGGTGGGTTGGACTGAATTGCTAAACTACAACATTTTCTTGCATGAATATCAATGAAAGTGGCAAGTAAATGCCAGATCTCATTTTATTCCTAATGCAGCCTGCTGGATAGAGTTCATGTTTTCTTCATTCAATGGGTATGAAATACCAAGACCTGTCAGTGAGATATCAGATGCAATTATAGCACATTTAGAGTACTGTGCTATGAGAAAATGGTTTCGGAATAACTAGTAATTTATTCTATGCAAATTGTTTCAACTACGTAGTGCAGAATGTATAATTGACAGCAATGAATATCATAACAATGTTAGCTAAATTGTGTTAAATGAAAGTTAAATCTTGGTTTGCTTTATTTCTGTGGAATAAATCATTTTTTTTATTTTTTATTGTTAATAAGTAATAATTTATTCTATGCAAGATGGAAAAAGTTGTACATTCTGAATAATGAGGCAAGTACTATTATGTTTCCCATGATGTGGATATTTTTACTATTGAGTGTTTGAGCAAGAATTTGTAGTTTTTTTCATAAGGTTCTTATTAATGAGGTTCTATAAGGGAAAAGTGGTGATCATCCAGTTTTGGGTATAAATGCTCCATAAATATTGAAAATGAAGCATAGTGGGGAATTAAACAGATATAAACTCTGAGGTTGCTATAGCAAAAGAATAATATATATTAAGCAGGTTCCAGAGATCATAGAAGTTGCATAATTAATTTAAGATTTTTCTTTGGCCCTGATTCATGTCTTCCTGATCTTCATGTGTGATCAGTGAACATGTATTTTAATATTTGGTTGAAACTAAAATGCCATGTAGAGATCATTTGCTTACATTTTAAAATTCAACTTATTGAACTGAGTAGGTTGAAAAAAAAAAGGTGCAAAATAGCTCAAAGAACAAGAGTAAAGTTTATTAGGGAGATGCGTACAGAGCCCACAGTTTTCAGTTTACAGAAAAGCCTCATAAGTGATTTTATTTCAGTTTATTAACACAGTTGACAGTTGTTTAAGTGCTTTGTAATTTTGTAGAGAAAGACATCACAAAACCTGCAGACACTGGAATCAAAAAGGTGAATACATTTTTAACGGTGACAGTGATTAAGGCCTGAAACAAACAGTAGCATACCCTTCATCTCTCCAAATGAATACTGCATTCTCAACAGCATTACATGAAAATAAGTTGACAGCTTTCATGCAGCTGTGATTGGGGGACATAAAACAAGCTACTTTAGGGGATATTTAACCATATGATCTTATGGTCAGAACAGCAATTAGGAGTGGGCAGGGAAAAAGAAGTATGTTACTTTCAGACTATCCAGTAGTCCATCACTTTAGTCAACTCAGGTAGCTATTTTTTCTTCTCTTTCCTAACTGCCTTTGCAGGCAACAGAAAAACAATGAGCTACTTCATAGGGTAATTTAGAAGAGTACATTAGGGATGAACCATCATGAGTTAACCATTGTTAATTGACTGCCTTTAGACTAGAGAAGGAGAATAGAAGAATTGCTTTGATATTTCTCCAAAAGCTTTATTTATTTTATTTTATTTTATTTTATTTTATTTTATTTTATTTTATTTTATTTTATTTTATTTTATTTTATTTTATGAATTAAATTTTGGAGCACAAAACTCTATTTCCTAGGGAGAAGACAAGTCATCTGCTTCTATGACAATATTTTTCAACTACTTAAATGAGTGATCTCTGAGTTTACACAGGTGAAGGTGACTCTAAGCTTTGAAGATATACAATACAAATTGATTATTTTTAAGATGTCCTCAGAGATATGACATAAATGAGGATTCAGTGTAGATCAAATTAAGTCTAGGTTTTGCAGCAATTGCTCAAAATGAGTTTTGTTGTGGCTAGATACCTTTCTCCAAAACTGAATCCACAAGGAAGACTGATGTCTCATCGTTAGTCTCCAGCACCATAAGTTTTATTGGTAATTTACAACAAGTAAAAACAAAACAAACAAAAAAATGAAACAAACCAACAAAACCAACAAAACAAAACAGTTTAAAGGAAATGATCTTGCCATTAGTGATCTATTAAAAAAAAAAAAAAAAAAAAAAGAAAGATACAGAATAAGAAAAGATTATGAAAATCTTTGGAAGGTTGTTGGAGAATATTTCCTAATTAAAAGCTTTAGTGGCATGTCATTTTAGGCATGTCATTCAGAGAGATTCTGTATATTTATGGAGGACAAAAGCAGGACAATTATTGATCGTTGAGCAGAAACAGTTTAAGGTTTCAATGCTGCCAATAAAAATCTATCTCTAAAAATAAGAACTGAACCACAGGCTTCTGAATTTTGACAGAAGCAAACACTGCGTGGAAATACTAATTTTACATTTAGCATTGATTTTTTAAGATTAAAAAACTTTTAGTAACATTCTTTAGTAAGTAGAGTCAAAGAGTTTAAAATTTGTGCTTGATGACTAGATTGAGTCTACAGAACCTTACATTGTTGTAGTGAATTATGTAGTAATCTGATTCCCAATTTGTGGGACTTGAAAACTATGGAAACATATATATAAAATGTGTGGCAGGTATGAGGGAGGTTTGTGGGGAAATAGGGAAAAAGACTATACTTAATTTTTACATTAAATGTTAAAATAATCTCCCAAATATAATCCTTATTTTGAACAACATGTCCATGAAGAGCTACGCAGTTAGTGCTACTCTGGCTAACTTATGTGGAAAAACTCCTACCGGTTGTACTGGGTCTGGCTGGGATGCAATGGCCCATATAGTGTTGTGTACTGCACTTGTTGCTGGAACAGCATTGGTATCACACCAATATTTTGTCTATCGTTGAGGAATACTGGCACAGCATCATGACTCTCCAAACCTTTCCTCTTCCCACCTTGTTCCCTTCCCCCCAAGGCCAGTAGGTGGACAAGAAATGGAGAGGGGACATCAGCAGGGCAGCTGACCTAAACTGCCCAAAGATATACTTATTTTTTCCTTTTTCTGACACAGCTGGTTAATGAGCTTACTGTGTGTGTGCTCCGCTAGACCTGCTGTTCACAAATGGAGAAGTAGTGATGTGGTGGTCAGGAGCTATCTTGGGCAGTGTGACTACAAAATGGTAAATTTCTCTATTCTTGGTGAAATCAGGATGACGGTGGGGGGTGGGGGAAGGAGGAGGGTGGGGGGGTGATCAGTAAAACTGCTACCTTGGACTTTCAGAGGGCAGACTTTGAACTGTTCAGGACACTGGTGGTGGGGTGGGGGGGGTCCCTTGGGAGTCAGTCCTAAAGGGCAGAGGGCTCCATGAAGGCCAGATGCTCCTCAAGAAGGAAGTCATAAAGGTGCAGAAGCAGGTTGTCCCCGTGTTCCGTAAGATGAGCTGGAGGAGAAGAAAACCAGCATGGCTGAACAAAGAGCTTTTGCTGAGCCTCTGGGAGAAAAAGAGAGTTTATGTCCAGTGGAAAGAAGGACAGGCAATTTGGGGAGTGTACATTGAACCTGCCAACATACGTGGGGAAAAAATCAGAAAGACGTGAGCTCAGTCCAGCATAGCCCAGCAGGAACTAAACCTGGCCACTGTGGTAAAAGACAATAAAAAATGCTTTTACAAATATATTAACAGTAAGAGAAGGGTCAAGGAGAATCTCCATCCTTTACTGGATGCAGTGGTGAACATGACTACTGAAGACATGGAAAAAGCTGAGTTCCTTAATGCCTTCTTTACATCTGTCTTTAATAGCAAACCAGTTATCCTTGGGGTACTCAGCCTCCTGACCTGGAGATCTGGGATGGGGAGCAGAATAAACCCCCACCATTCGGGTAGAAACAGTAAGAGACCTGTTACTCCACCTGGACTGTCACAAGTCTATGGGGCCAGATGGGATTCACCTGAAGGTGCTGAAGGAGCGGATGGAAGTGATTGCCGAGGCACTTTCCATCATCTACCAGCAGTCATGGTCAACTGGAAAGGTCTGAGATGACCGGACACCTGCTAATGTGCTGCCCATCTGTAAAAAGGGTCATAAGGAGGATCCAGGGAACTACAGGCCTGTCAGCCTGACTTCCATTGCAGGGAAGGTTAAAAAAGAGATCACCTTGAGTGCAATCACACAACATGTGCAAGACAACCAGAGGATCAGGCTCAGTCAGCACATGTTCATGAAATGCAAGTCCTGCCTGACCAACTTCATCTCCTTCTATGACTTAGTGACCCACCTAGTGGATGAGGGAAAGGCTGTTGAAGGCTGTCTACCTCGATTTCAGCAAAGCTTTTGACACGGTCTCCTATAGTATTCTCCTGAAGAAGCTGGCAGGCCGTGGCTTAGACAGGTACACTCTTTATTGGGTTAAAAACTGGCTGAATGGCCAAGCCCAGAGAGTCGTGGTGAACAAACTTAAATCCAGCTGGTTACTGGTCACAAGTGGTGTTCTCCAGGGTTCAGTGTTGGGACCCACCCTCTTTAATATCTTTATTGATGATTTGGATGAAGAAATTGAGTGCATGCTCAGGAAGTTTGCAGGTGACACCAAGCTGGGGGAAAGTGTTGATCTGCCAGAGGGTAGGAAGGCCCTGCAGAGGGACCTGGACAGTTTGTATCAACAGGCAGAGGGTTCATCAATGGGATAAGGTCCTGCTCTTTGGCAACAACAACCCCATACAAGGCTACAGACTTAGGGCAGAGTGGTTGGAAAGCTTTGCAGAAGAACAGGGTTTGGGGGTGTTGGTTTACACTCTCCTGAACATGAGCCAACAGTGTGCCCAGGTGCCCAAGAAGGTTAACCAGTGTTGTTTAGTCTGGAGAAGAGAAGGCTCAGGGAAGACCTTATTGCTCTCTACAATTACCTGAAAGGAAGTTGTGGGGAGCAGGGGTTCAGCCTCTTTTCACAGATAACTTGTGATAGGACAAGAAGGATTTGCCTCAAGTTGTGCCAGAGGAGGTTCAGATTGGAAATAGGAGAAATTTTTTAGAGAGAGTAGTTTGGCTTTGGAACAGGTTGCCCAGGAAAGTGGTGGAGTCACCATCCATAGGGTGTTGAAGATAAGGTTGGATGTGATAGTTAAAGACACTATTTATTGGGTGGTAGGGGGACAGTTGGACTAGCTAATCTTGCAGGTCTTTTCCGACCTTACTGATTCTATGAGTCTGCGGTTTTGTATTCCATATCATATGATGTCACCCTCAGCAATAAAAGGTGGGAAAGTGGAAGGTGATAAAATAACTGATATGCGTAATGAGGCCAGGCTTCCCAGAACTTGACCAAATATCTCTCACTGATGAGAAGTAGAGAATATATGTGTATATATATTTTTTTTCTCCCTGTGCTTCTGCATAGCCTTTTTGTGTGTTTTTCCCTCTTCTTTTTCCCTTTAATTAAAATATTCTTATTTCAACCTCTGAGCATTTTCTTTTCCTTCTTTCAAGCATAATTACTTACTCTTTTCTTCTGAGGAGGGACAGTGAGAGAGCAGTTGTCTTGGTATTGAGCTGCACAGCAAGTTGAAACTACCACTCCAGTATACCAAACAGCTAGGACACTGACTAAATTATTGTTATGGACAAATAACCTCATTATTCTCATCTGTCTCTGTTACGTGCTGTCATTTGCACATCCTTGGGTAAAGAAACAACTTAGCAGCTTCTTAGGAACATGTACTTGTGAGGTGATTGGTCTCTAAACATAGGTAAATTTCCATGTGTTGCTTAGAGATACTGCTTGAAGTAGTACCATAAACATCCATAGTTATTACCAGGATCTCTAATCATAAGTGAACACACATTCAAAATATAAGAGTATCCCCCCATCAGTTTTTCATATATGTTCTTTCTGCCTTTATTAAGCATACATGCGATAGAAATATGTCTTTAGTAAGTGTATATGCGAAACAAATAACAAAAGTTCATAAAACTAGGACCAAACAAAAAATAACATTTATACGGTACTGGTGAACCATGAGAATCTCCAGATTGCTAATTAGAACACAAGATGAACTTTTTTCCCTCAGCTATAATCCCTTTATTGTCTTTGTCCATCTCAATTCATATTGTATTTAATCAGACATAAGGTAAAAGTAAAGAAAAGTGCTTGAATAAAGCCAAGTATAAAATATGAATATTAACCCCGTAGGTTTTTATCCAGCCAAAAATCAAGTAGGAATATAATTCTAATAGTTACCCCATCCTTCGCATTTGTTACTTGTAAGAGTGAGACTTTATTCAAGCTTTGAAAATGTTAGAACAACTATACATGTGCTCAAGATTCAATAGTTGATATTAAACAATGTATTAGATGTCTAAATACAGGATTGAATTGCAGAATTTTGTGGACAAGAATATTCATCCCTTGAACTGATTTTTAGAGCATGATATAATACAAACAACAACAACCAACAGAATGAATTTCATTTAGAAACAGAATAACCTTTATATTCTAAATACTGTAGAAGATTTTAGTTATTTACCTTATCTTGTCTTTAGCACAGAATTATGTCTCTAGTAAAAACTGGCAAAATAATGACAAAATGCTCAGGGTTGCTATTGATTTCCAGTACTGAACTTTCTTCAAGATAATCTCCATACTAATGAAATCCTCTCAATGTAATTATTCTTCCTGAGAAATTTTTAAAGCATTTCTACTTCTATTGACTTGTTCAAATGGAAACCTATTTTGTTTTTCTCTCTTCTCCAATAACAATATTGATTTTTCTAAAATAAAACAGTCAATTTTATTCACTGAATTCATAAGTTGAAAAACACTTGCCTCCCCAAAGCAACTTCAGTTTCACTTCTAGTGATGCCGTTTTCACCTAGACCTTATCATTTGCTGGCAGTCTGGCTCTATTCACTATTGACCTGCAAAAGAATAGTGATAGCTAAATTGAACTGATTTTTTTTTTTATAAGGATTTGATTAACAAAACAATATTATTTACACTGAAGCATCTTGCATTGTAAAATGAGATATTTTCCTTGAATTGAAGATATAAAATAGCCAACATCAAAGTGAAGGAGAGGAGTTTTTGAAGCAGACGAAAAAATTATGCCTTGGATATGAATAAGATATAGGGTACATTTTCTAACTCTACAATTAACATCTAGAGATGTCCCCTCCCCTTCCCTCCCCTCCTCTTTCTTCCCCTCCCCTCTTCTCCCCTCTCCTCCATTTATGCTTTTTAGCTGGCATTTATTTTGGGTTGGGTTTAAATGGTTTTGAAACTTATTATTTACTATACCTGTAATAAAAAATGGAAGCTTCAGAAAATAGAATACTTACATGAGAGGGTTTGTTAAGTGCTTTATCATTAGCTAAGTATTTGAACTTTGAAAAAGTCATAATTTTTATCAGATACCAGAGGTACTCTCTGGCTGGATGATAGGGCACATCCAGGTTTATTATTATAGGAGAAGCAACCAGTGAGATTAATTTGATAACTGATGAAGTCTTAATCACATTTGGATGTTCAGTTCTATACTGTCCATTATGCATACATATGGAATAAAATTTGCTAAACTGTGGGATGCCAAAAGAAGGCTAAATATTTTCTTGCAGTTATTCTATTTGTTCAGTATCTTATCAGTCTTCGTTTCTACAAAGTCATTTTTGAGGTAGTAGTAGTAATAGACTCATGCAGTTATATTTTCATTATTTTTAACCATTTAACTAAATTGCCAGGTCAACACCCACTGGATTTATGTGAATATTGCTTTCTTCAAGTGGATTTTGACTGAGATTCTTTCGAGATTTCTCATTGTAAAACATCTTTCTCCTGGAAGATTTTGCAGAGTCAGAAGATTTTTCTTTATTTGTGGTTACACATACACATAGTCTTTAAGCACCAGTTTCTTCCTTTAATTGCCAAGATTAGTGTGCAAAAGCTGGCAAAAACCTCAAACAGGTGCCATTTCACTGGAAGGATCTCTAATGGTAAGATTCAGTTACTTAAATGTAGACACCTAGGGCCATTTTAGACACCTCTATACAGCAGAAGCAGTGTGGGGATGACTCTGGATTTCTGGGGGATCCACTGAATTCTGGAGTTACAGCATGAAGCAGGGTATCTTACAGGGCATCTCAGAGAGCACACACATCCCAAGGTAGCTCACCCTGACACTATTTAACACCAAGAGAATAGTAGATAATGATAATAGAATAATTAATAATTTCAAGTAAGTCTTTGAGTTTGCAGTCATGGGCTGAAGTGCCTCTTTGCATAGTTCACTTTTCCTGGGCACCTTAATGTTGATAAGTGTGAATTTTCTGTTGAGATTAGTCAAAAATTACCCACTAGTATTTGCTGTTTGTCAGACTTGCATTTGAAAGCTCATATGTGTGGTACTTACTTTCTGTCTACTTCCCTGTTTGCAAATGTTGTGCAGGGATTTAGGGTTCAGTTTCACAAAAATAAACAGCACTGGTATGGGCAAGTTAAAATGTAAGCAGGTGCTTTATACACAACTCTTACAAAACTCTGCTAATTCACTCCAATCCTGTTCTGTAATACCAACTGTCTACTTTATTCCCAGGCTTCTCTTGAGCTGAGATTCTTGCCAAAAACTCTAAATTGTAAAAAATTGTGGGTTTATATTGCAAACAAATAGGGAGTCTGCTGTAATTGCCAAACACATTTTCAATTTTCTTAATTTGGTCTACTTTGTACAAATAAAGCATTGGTAGCTACTCACTTATAGGTGAGAAATTGCTTTATGTTTTCAGTAATATCATTTTGTTGTTGTTGTTGTTTTCTTTTTAATTTTTAATTTAATTTTTAATTTAATTTGCTGTTTCTCCTGACATTGGGCACAACTACTGACCATCTCTGGAATGTCTTTTTGTTATTGGTGTTTAGTCATTCAGGGCAGTAGACATTGCTGGTACTGGGCAGCATGTCTGCTAACAGAATCACAGAATCACAGAATTTCTAGGTTGGAAGAGACCTCAAGATCATTGAGTCCAGCCTCTGACCTAACACTAACAGTCCTCCACTAAACCATATCCCTAAGCTCTACATCTAAACGTCTTTTAAAGACCTCCAGGGATGGTGACTCAACCACTTCACTGGGCAGCCCGTTCCAATGTTTAACAACCCTTTCAGTAAAGAAGTTCTTCCTAACATCCAACCTAAAACTCCCCTGGCACAACTTAAGCCCATTCCCCCTCGTCCTGTCACCAGGCATGTGGGAGAACAGACCAACCCCCACCTCTCTACAGCCTCCTTTAAGGTATCTGTAGAGAGCAATAAGGTCGCCCCTGAGCCTCCTCTTCTCCAGGCTGAACAAACCCAGCTCCCTCAGCCGCTCCTTGTAAGACTTGTTCTCCAGACCCCTCACCAGCTTCATTGCCCTTCTCAGGACCCGCTCAAGCACCTTGATATCCTTCTTGTAGCGAGGGGCCCAAAACTGAACACAGTACTCGAGGTGCGTCCTCACCAGAGCCAAGTACAGGGTGTCGATCACCTCCCTAGCCCTGCTGGTCACACTGTTTCTTATGCAAGTCAGGATGCTGTTGGCCTTCTTGGCTGCCTTAGCACACTGCTGGCTCATATTCAGCCGACTATCCACCATCACTCCCAGGGCCTTCTCTGCCTGGCAGCTCTCCAACCACTCATCTCCCAGCCTGTAGCTCTGCTTGGGGTTATTGCGCCCCAGGTGGAGGACCCGGCACTTGGCCTTGTTAAACTTCATGCAGTTGACCTCAGCCCATCAGTGCAGCCTATCCAGATCCTCCTGCAGAGCCTTCCTACCCTCGAGCAGATCGACACACGCACCTAGCTTGGTGTCATCTGCAAACTTACTGAGGGTGCACTCGATGCCCTCATCCAGATCATTGATGAAGATATTAAAGAGGACTGGCCCCAGCACCGAGCCCTGGGGAACACCACTAGTGACTGGCCTCCAACTGGACTTGACTCCATTCACCATGACTCTTTGGGCCTGGCTATCCAGCCAGTTTCTAACCCAATGAAGCGTGCACCAGTACAATCCACAAGCAGCCAGGTTCTTGAGGAGAATGCTGTGAGAGATGGTGTCAAATGCCTTGCTGAGGTCAAGGTAGACCACATCCACAGCCTTTCCCTCATCCATCCAGTGTGTCACTTTGTCATAGAAGGAGAACAGGTTCGGCAAGCAGGACCTGCCTTCCATAAACCTATGCTGACGGGCCTGATCGCCTGCTGGCCCTGCAAGTGCTGTATGATGACTCAAGAGAATCTTCTCCATGAGCTTCCCTGGCACTGAGGTCAAACTGACAGGCCTGTAGTTCCCCGGGTCTGCCCTCCAGCCCTTCTTGTAGATGGGCGTCATGTTTGCTAGCTGCCAGTCAACTGGGACCTCCCCCGATAACCAGGACTGCTGATAAATGATGGTAAGTGGCTTGGCCAGCTCCTCTGCTAGTTCTCTCAGTACCCTCGGGTGGATCCCATCCGGCCCCATCGACTTGTGCACATCCAAGTCCTGTTGCAGGTCACCAACCATTTCCTCATGGATAGTGAGGGCCACATCCTGCTCCCTATTCCCTTCCACAATCTCAGGGTACTGGGTATCCAGAGAACAACCGGTATTGCTACTAAAGACTGAGGCGAAGAAGGCATTAAGCACCTCTGCCTTTTCCTCATCTCTTGTAACTAAGTTTCCCCCCACATCCAGTAAAGGATGGAGATTCTCCTTAGTTCTCCCTTTTTTGTTGATGTATTTATAAAAACATTTTTTGTTATCTTTAATGGCAGTAGCCAGACTGAGCTCCAGATGAGCTTTGGCCTTTCTAATTTTGTCCCTGCACAGCCTCACAACATCCTTATAGTCCCTCCCTAGTGGCCTGCCCTCTTTTCCAAAGATTATAAACCCTCTTTTTTCTCCTAAGATCAAGCCACAATTCTCTGTTCAGGCAGGCTGGTCTTCTTCCCCGCCAGCTCGTCTTTGGGCATGCGGGGACAGACCGTTCCTGCGCCATTAAGACTTTCCTCTTGAAGAGCGCCCAGCCTTCCTGGACTCCTCTGCCCTTCAGAACCACCTCCCAAGGGACTCTACCAACCACTGTACTCAGCAGCACAAAGTCAGCCCTCCGGAA
Source organism: Anas platyrhynchos (assembly GCF_047663525.1). Lineage (NCBI taxonomy): Eukaryota > Metazoa > Chordata > Aves > Anseriformes > Anatidae > Anas > Anas platyrhynchos. Next base: position 47,366,827 of record NC_092621.1, on the reverse strand, counting down.
GTCCAATACAGCAGTTTTACTGGTCCCCTTCCTGGACTCGCCAAGAATAGAGAACTCCACCATTTAGTGGTCACTCTGCCCAAGACAGCTTCCGACAATCACATCATCCACCAGTCCTTCACTGTTTGTGAAGAGAAGGTCTAGCGGGGTGCCACCCCTGGTAGGCTCACTAACCAGCTACGTCAGGAAGTTATCTTCCACGCTCTCCAGAAACCTCCTAGACTGCTTTCTCTGGGCTGTGTTGTATTTCCAGGATATGTCTGGGAAGTTGAAGTCCCCCACGAGAACAAGCGCTGACGATTTCGCAACTTCTGTCAGCTGCCTGTAGAACTCCTCATCCGTCTTCTCATCCTGGTTCAGCAGTCTATAACAGACCCCGACCAGGACGCTAGTCTTGTTGTCCCTGCCTATCCTAACCCAAAGGGACTCGACCTTGTCATTCCCAACCTCAAGTTCTACAACATCGAAAGACTCTCTAATATAGAGAGCCACACCACCACCCCTTCTGTGCTGCCTGTCCCTTCTGAAGAGCTTATAGCCAGTCATTGCAGCACTCCAGTCATGAGAGCGGTCCCACCACATCTCCATGATGACAACCAAGTCGTAGCCTGCCTGCTGCACGATGGCTTCCAGCTCCTCCTGTTTGTTACCCATGCTGTGTGCATTGGTGCAGATGCACTTCAGGTGGGCCATTGCCTTATCCCCCGACCTTGTTATTGTTCCCCCTGGCACAGCGCCAACAATCCTTGCTTCAGGCCGATCCCCCTTCTTACCTAGTTTAAAGCCCTCTCAATGAACCCTGCCAGCTCCTGGCCCAGGATCCTTTTTCCCTTAAAAGATAGGGACCTGTTTGCAACCATCAGGCCGGGTGCTGAGTAAAGTGCCCCATGGTTGAAAAACCCAAGATTTATGCATTGGCACCAGCCCCTGAGCCACGTGTTTAACAGGTGGGCTTTCCGTGTCCTCTCTGTACCCCTCCCTGCCACTGTAGGGATGGATGAAAACACCACCTGCACTCCCGCTCCATCCACTAACCGTCCCAGCCCCCTAAAGTCTTGTTTGATAGCCTTCAGGCTTCTCTCTTCAATGTCGTCACTACCTGCCTGAACTATCAAAAGAGGATAACAGTCAGAGGGGTATACCAGGTTGGGAAGCTTCCTGGCAACGTCCCTGACCCTGGCCCCAGGGGGCAGCAGACTTCCCTATGGGTAGGGTCAGGCCGACAAATAGGGCCCTCTGTTCCCCTAAGAAGAGTCTCCCACAACAATAACCCTTCTGTCTTTCTTTGTGGAGGCAGTCCTGAGGCGTGGAGTTGACCTCCTTGTCCTAGGCATCCTCCTGGGAACACTTGCTACCTCATCCTCACCCACCGGTCTCTCAAGCTCCAGGGCCTCAAACCTGTTTTGTAAGGGCACCTGGGAAGGTGGGGCCGGAAGGGGAGGGCATCGCCTGCGATGTCGAGCAGGGACCTGACCATTCCTCCTCAACTCCCAGATCCCTTCCCTCTGCCCGACGGCAACAGGACAGGGGGTCCACCCCCATTTGGGGTGTCTCACCTTGATACCTCTCCTTGAGGCCTTGCAGGGAGTAACTCCACAAGTCTGTCTCCCTCTCACACTCCCTGATATCCCTCAACCTCTCCACCTCCTCCTTGAGTTCTGCCACCATGCGGACCAGGTCATCCACCTGCTCGTACCTCACGCACGCAGTTTCTCTGCCTCCTGCTGATGGCAGCAACAGGCTCAGACACTCCTTGCATCCGGTGACCTGAACTGCTGCATTTTTTAATGGGTAGTCGGTCTAAGTTTAAGCAGATTCTAAATTTTGTGAAAAAATTCTGAAAGAGAAATCTCTGCCAGCAATTTACTTTCCTTCATATATTCTCTGCTGTTTGATAGTGCTCTTTTTAGAATAAGACTAATGTTATGTCTTAGTTATTTCCCGTAGCAGCCCTCAAACAGAGATTATCTTTAAACAGAAATATTTCTTCAGAGAGTATCACAGAATCACAAAATGGCTGACTGGTTGAGGAATATCTGGAGCTCCTTAGGTCCAATCTTCCTGCTTCAGTAGGACCACCTACAACAGGTTGTCCAGGATCATGATTTGATGGCTTTTGAACATCTCCAAGGAGAGATGGCTCCTGTGCCAGTGTTCCCCTTGAGGTCTGTTATGGATGGCAGCATGACCCTATAGCATATTACTCAATAGGGTTGTAGACTTCTCCTATTTTTGTGCTGTCTTCAGATAGTTTTGAGGAATGAATAAGGAACAGAAATACCAGACATCTCAAAGATATGTTAGTGTGATAGAAAAGCTGTTTCTGTCTCCTATAATATCTGTAAACGTTACACCCCTTATTGACCTCTAAGTATAGGCAATAAATAGAAGACCATGACAATCCTCAAATTCTTTGATGTGTTCCATATGATACTCTGCAAGACTGAGTAAGCAAGAGCAATGGATAAAAAAAGACATAAGAGAATGTGTGCAGTGTTGTCCTTGCTTACTCTTTCCATCCATCAAAAGATGGGACCAGTATCTGCCTCTTTCTGTGTTGTGCCTCATTTCCAGAGAATAGGTTTTAAAGCTAACACACACACATACACAAATGCCTACAAAGATGTTGTGTTTCAGGTCATTCTTCAATCACATTATATTGAAAATGAAAGATAATTACAAGTTATTTCTTAAAAGATAGCATAATAGTGACAAGTATTACACTGGGGCCTCATGCTTTTCAAGTTTTGTCGGATGTACAGAAATGTAAAGTCATCAAGCCTTGCCATGTGTGAACACAGTATAAAGGACTTAGGTCAAAGTCACTTATCTGTGTTCAGAACATAGTAAAATAAGATATCCTACTAAATGTTGCCACAGTTCTGAAATATTGACATATTTGTGATTCCTCCAAGAATGTACATCCAGTTATTCATCCTTTGAACTGTCTTACCTTTTTTAACTTGAAATGGAGGTGGTTGAATGCACAAAGTTTAAATTTAATTTTCTGAACTCTTAATTCTTGAAATCAGATGGATTTATTCTGAAGAGTATTTGTGGGGAAAAATGGAATCTACAGTATTAAACCAAACGAAAGAATTTAAATGGTAAACATCTTCAGTATGATTCCATTGGGATGAATTTCAAGAATTAAATGTCTGATGAGCTGTTTTATTCCTGTACTATGGGAATTTCTGAGGTCTCAGACCACTAAGTTTTTTCATCTCTGTTATTTTGCAAGGTAATCTTCAGGTCTTATAAGACATTCTTTCATTACTTCATAGAGTGTCAAGTCTGTACAGAAAGAGAAAGAAATGTCATTTGGGTCTGCCAGTCAGTGTTTTAGTTAAATAGACTAATTGTAATTTTGGAATTCAGTCTATGACACTGGACAGAATAGCTGAAATCCAGGAATCATAGTGGAGGAAAAGCAGAAGCTAAAAATAGGATGACAGAATAGCTTTCTCATAACCTGAGCAAACAGTACAGCACCAAATTAGTGAATTAGAGAAGCAGTTTGAAAACTGCTTTTCCTATGGACTAAAAGAATCAGAAGACTAAACCTATAGATAAACATATCTTCTTCTGTCTCCAAACAATGGCAGAGACCTATGATTTTTAGAATGGGAACTTTTTTTTTTTAGAATGGGAACTTTTGTTCCCATTTGTGAGGGGCCTTTGTTCCTTTTGTGAGGGGCCTTTGTTCCTTTTGTGAGGGGCCTGAAGAACAAGTCCTACGAGGAGAGGCTGAAGGAGCTGGGCTTGTTCAGCCTGGAGAAAAGGAGGCTCAGGGGTGACCTTATCGCTCTCTACAGATACCTTAAAGGAGGCTGTAGTGAGGTGGGGGTTGGCCTGTTCTCCCACGTTCCTGGTGACAGGACGAGTGGGAATGGGCTAAAGTTGCGCCAGGGGAGTTTTAGGTTAGATGTTAGGAAGAACTTCTTTACTGAAAGGGTTGTTAGGCACTGGAACAGGCTGCCCAGGGAGGTGGTGGAGTCACCATCCCTGGAAGTCTTCAAAAGACATTTAGATGTAGAGCTTAGGGATATGGTTTAGTGGGGACTGTTAGTGTTAGGTTAGAGGCTGGACTCGATGATCTTGAGGTCTCTTCCAACCTAGAAATTCTGTGATTCTGTGATTTTATTTTGAAATTGGTATTGCAAATCCTGTACACTGTAACTGAATCACAGAGCTTCATTTTAATGGGAAAGATGGTTGGCGATGGGGGGGGGGGTTAGGGTGAAGTGGGGGATTGTAAATGCGACATAGTAAAACTGGCAAAAATATTGCCATACTTGTGATAACACAATTCTCATTAAATATCCATTTCACATTATAAACCAATTTGTGTCATGCTGCCTCACAATAATATAAAAATAGATGTAATAAATTTCAGAAGCAATTAAAATAATTGTCATCAGAAATAAGGTGACATTTGTAAGTTAAATAGGGGAAACTTTTCTCATTGTTGTTCCTTAATGGATACTTTTTAGATGTGAGACTGTTAAATCTTTTCTTAAACAACCATAAGACAATGATTAGTTCTGTTAATATATATATATGTATATATACATATTTAATGTAAGCTACACATCCTTTCAGATCCTCAGGGTTGTCAGCAGTCCATATAGTATAATACTAGCTGTCAAAGCTGTGTAGAATGCAGTTATTTTGAACTGCATGATATCAATTATTTTCTGAAATTGCCAACCCAAACCTAAGTGAATAAAGCAAGGGTATAAAAAGGAAGTACTGGCAAAAGCATCACAATATGCTATCTTAAAACTCTTTAGATGCAATTTATGCCAAATTGCCCATTTGGACAACTGAGAGCATATATTTTTTTTTGTTCATCCATTTTTGTCCAATTTTCAATTTCAGAGGTATTACAGCTTATATAGAAAGACCTCTAAGGAGTGTAATAATAATTTAATAATAATAAAATCCTATTGGTTACTTATACACATTTTGTCATTTTTTATCAGAATGCTGCAGGATTCTTGACTGACATCTGTGTCGGTATCTATAAAATGTGAGGTTTCTATGAAAAGCTAGCATTATTCACTGTGTTACTTTTTTTTTCTTTTTCTTTTTTCTTTTGTCAGTATTTGCATTTATGACTTTAAGCAACACTTAATATCTTGATTTTCTAACTCATAGGGCAAGAAGAAAATAAAGACAAATGTACGTTTATTGAAAGTCAGGCAGATGGGTCGGAAAGTCAACTTGGCTGAGCACCAATCTTCATCTAGAGCTAGGGGGAAAAAGAAAATGTACAGACACCAGAAAAGAGGTCAGGTGACATGGAAGGACTACAGCTGGTCATTGTAGAGAGATGATTAGTGAGACTGAACCTCAGTTAGAGTTGAAACAGTAGAGTACAGTAGGGGACAATACAAAAGGCTTTTGTAAACACATTAAAAGCAAAAGTATGACCAGAGATAACATTGGTTAGTGGATGAGGATTGTCACCCCACAGATAAGGACACTAATAAAACAGAGTTTTTTAATGCCTTCTTTTCCTCTGTCTTCAACATCAGTGAAGGTCTCTGGGACACCTGGAGTCCTAAGTTGGAGGAATGTGACTGTGGGAATAATAAACACTTAGCCAACTCTAAACTCGTGGGGGATTTGCTGCTCCAGTTCATAGAATCATAGAATCATAGAATATGCTGAGTTGGAAGGGACCCTTAAGGATCATCAAGTCCAACTCTTGACACCGCACAGGTCTACCCAAAAGTTCAGACCATGTGACTAAGTGCACAGTCCAATCTCTTCTTAAATTCAGACAGGCTCGGTGCAGTGACCACTTCCCTGGGGAGCCTGTTCCAGTGTGCAACCACCCTCTCTGTGAAGAACCCCCTCCTGATGTCAAGCCTAAATTTCCCCTGCCTCAGCTTAACCCCGTTCCCGCGGGTCCCGTCACTGGTGTTAATGGAGAAAAGGTCTCCTGCCTCTCGACACCCCCTTACGAGGAAGTTGTAGACTGCGATGAGGTCTCCCCTCAGCCTCCTCTTCTCCAGGCTGAACAGGCCCAGTGCCCTCAGCCGTTCCTCGTACGTCTTCCCCTCCAGGCCTTTCACCATCTTCGTAGCCCTCCTCTGGACACTCTCCAACAGTTTCATGTCCTTTTTATACTGTGGTGCCCAGAACTGCACACAGTACTCGAGGTGAGGCCGCACCAGCGCAGAGTAGAGCGGGACAATCACCTCCCTTGACCTACTAGCGATGCCGTGCTTGATGCACCCCAGGACACGGTTGGCCCTCCTGGCTGCTAGGGCACACTGCTGGCTCATATTGAACTTGCTGTCTACCCCCAGATCCCTCTCTTTTAGGCTGCTCTCCAGCGTCTCATCGCCCAGTCTGTACGTGCAGCCAGGGTTTCCCCGTCCCAGGTGCAGGACCCGGCACTTGCTCTTATTGAACTTCATGCGGTTGGCGATCGCCCAGCTCTCCAACCTATCCAGATCCCTCTGCAAGGCCTTTCCACCCTCATTTGAGTCCACAACTCCTCCAAGTATGGTGTCATCGGCAAACTTGCTCAAAATGCCTTCTATTCCTCCATCCAGATCGTTTATAAAAATATTGAAAAGTACCGGCCCTAAAATGAAGCCTTGAGGGACCCCACTGGTGACCGCCCGCCAGCCTGACGCAGCCCCATTTACCATAACCCTTTGGGCCCTGCCCGTTAGCCAATTGCTCACCCATCGTATGATGCTTTTATTTAGCTGTATGGTGGACATTTTGTCCAGTAGGATCCTATGGGAAACCGTGTCAAAAGCCTTGCTGAAGTCCAAAAAATCACATCAGCTAGTTTCCCTTGGTCCACCATACGGGTGATCTTATCATAAAAGGAAATCAGGTTAGTTAGGCAGGACCTACCCTTCACAAACCCATGCTGGCTGGGACCAATGACTGCTTTGTCCCCCAGGTGCGCCTCAAGTTCGAGAACCATCTTCTCCATGATTTTACCAGGCACTGACGTGAGACTGACAGGCCTGTAATTGCTAGGGTTTTCTTTCTGACCCTTCTTGAAAATCGGCACAACATTTGCCAGCTTCCAGTCTACCGGGACCTCTCCAGATTCCCAGGATCGTTGAAAAATAATTGAGAGAGGTTCCGCGATGATGTCCACCAGCTCTTTCAGCACCCGGGGATGAATCCCATCCGGACCCATGGACTTGTAGGGATCCAGGTGGAGTAGCAAATCCTGCACACGTTCAGGGTCGGTTGGGAGTTTGTCATCCCCACCGTCCCGGTCCTCCAGCTCAGGGCACCCTGGGTCCCGAAGCCCATCATCGGCATTGAAGACAGAGGCAAAGAAGGCGTTAAGCGTCTCTGCTTTGCCTATGTCATCGTCTGTGAGAAGACCTTCCCTATCAAGGAGCGGCCCTATGTATTCTTTAGTTCTCCTTTTTCCATTCACATATCTAAAAAAACCCTTTTTATTTTCTCTCACAGACACAGCCAGCTTCAACTCTAGTTGTGCTTTAGCCACATGAATTTTCTCCCTACAAACACGAACAGCATCCCTGTATTCTTTCCATGTCACCTGGCCCTCCTTCCAGTAGCGAAACACTCTCTGTTTCTGCCTAATCTCCATCAGAATGTTCCTGGTCAGCCACGCCGGCCTCCTACCCCGCCTGCCTGACTTGCGATATTTCGGAATTGCCTGATCTTGTGCTTCTAGGAGGCATCGCTTAAAGAATGACCAGCACTGGTGGACATCGAGGCCTTCAAGAGCAGTTTCCCAGGGGACTTTGCTGACTAGTTCCCTGAGCAGCCTGAAGTCCGCTTTCCCCATATCTAGGGATGAGGTTTTGGTGGCACTTTTCCTTCTGTCACCGTAAATTTTGAACTCAACCACTTCATGGTCACTATGACCGAGGCGGCCACCAATCACCACATCTCCCACCAGACCCTCTCTGTTTTCTAGCAACAGGTCTAGGAGGGCACCTTTCCTAGTTGGCTCCGTTAGCACCTGCACCAAGAAGTTATCATCTAGGTGCTTCATGAACCTCCTGGACTTGCTCGTGTCAGCCGTGTGGCACTCCCAGTTAACGTCTGGCAAGTTGAAGTCCCCCATAAGGACAAGGGGAGTTAATCTCGAGGCCTCTCTTAGTTCTGTAAAGAATAATTTATTGGTGCTATCGTCCTGGCCAGGCGGTCTGTAATAGACTCCTGCAACGACATCCCCTTTATTCGTTCGTCCCTTGATCCTTACCCAGAGGCTCTCAACTTTGCCATCGCCGACCTGAAGTTCCACACAGTCCAGTCCCTGCTTCACATACATCGTCAAGTTAGATGCACATAAGTCTGTTGGACATGATGTGATTGATCCCAGGGTACTCAGAGAGATTGCTAATGCTGATGCAAGATGTGTCTCATTTTTCAATGGTCCTAGGAATCTGGAGAGGTCACAGTCTACTGAAAGCTGAAAAATGTCCCAATTTTCAAGAAGAACAAGAAGGAAGATCCTGGTAATTACAGGTCCCAGCCTCACTTCAGTGCCTATTAAAATTATGGAGAAGATTATTCTGGAAACTGATGAGAAACATCTGAAAAACAATGTAGCCTTTGGTCATAGCCAACACAGGTTCATGAGGGAAAGGTCCTGTTTTACAAATTTAATTTCCTTTTATGACAAGGTTACCCATCTTACTGGCCAAGGGAAGCCAGTAGATGTAATCCTTTTCAATTTCAGCAAACCTTTTGATGCTGTTTCTCACAGCATCATTCTAGACAAGATGTCCAGCATACAGCTAGACAAGTACACAATGTTATGGGTAAAAAACTGGCTGCCAAATCAGGCTCAAAAGATCATAGCAAATGAGGTTATATCAGGCTTGCAGTCAGTTATTAGTGGTGTTACCCAGGGCTCCATTTTAGAGGCAGTTCTCTTTAATGTTTTTGTAAATATCTAGGTGCAGAACTCAAATCCATTATAATTAAGTTTGCAGATGATACCAAATTGGGAGGATCTGTTGACTCTCTCAGGGGTGGAGAGGCCTTGCAGAGAGATCTTGACAAACTAGAGGGATGGGCAGCCCCATGGAAAGGAATCTAGGTATTCTGGCTAATGGTATGTTGAATACAGTATTCCCTGGCAGCCAAAATGTCCAACTGTAACATGTGATACACGAAACACATCACTGGCAGCTGGCTGAGGGAAGGGATTGTCCCACTCTGCTCTGCACTGGTGTAGCTTCATCTTGAGTATTGTGTGTAGTTTTGGATACTACAGTAGAAAAAGGACATAAAATTGTTTTGGAGTGGAAAAGGAGGGTAACAAAGATGGTGAAGGGTGTAGATGGCAAGATGTGAGGA